>NC_041371.1:7275696-7370696 GCF_900634415.1 Cottoperca gobio
AGAAAGATGTCTTGAGATCCTTCCTAGAGCCAGGCAAGCACTTAAAGTAATCCAGCTCTGTTCTCTGCCAGCCAAGGCCACACCTGGAGGAACATTTATATATATATATAACAGTGTGTTGAGCAAAACTGACATTTCTTAAACGTGAAATGTGTTGATTTGGATGTGTACACGCGTTCATTTCAATAGTTTTTAGAAGCACAATGAAAGAAAAGTATCCAGTATATTAAAATAAAGAAGCTGAGATGAGAAAACTAAAGCAAATTGTGTAGTCTTATTTTCCAATCTAGTGACCTCTGTCCTAAACCAAGTTGTTCCTTCTTTTTTTTAACATAATGGAAGAGTAATGTACTTGCACCACATTAGGCAGAAGCACATTAACCATTTATCTGCAACAAAACAACACCATTTGTGGATTTCTTCTTTCGGCTCAGCGTTTTTAAACTGTCAAAACATCAATGACACCTCCCTGACTGTTGTCATCATACGTGTCACTGTTCTTTCTAGCCGTGCATGGCTTTTTGATTCTGTAAGTTTCTCTTCTCTGGCTCGTTGCTGAGGTGGGCACACGTTGCATGCAGCAGAACAGTATGTGGTAATCTGCGAGGCTTTGCGCTGACAGCCCATTGAGTGTCGAGGGCTGACAGTAAGCCTGTTTCATGTAGGAATGTGGCTGCGATACTTTCCTCTGCAGTCAGCGCCATCACACAATGCACAGCTCTGAGACTCTGTAGTATCAACTGCAACAGGACTTAAAAGAGATTGTGTGACGAGAAAAGCAACATTGATTACGGTGATGAAGCAGCAAACAGAGAGAGGACGGAAAGGAAGAGGAGAGTTAGTGGAAAGACGATAAAGAGAAACAGGTGGAGGAGTCTGTCCTCTCTGCTCCTCTCTGTCATTGAGAGGACATTAAAACCTGGCCTGTATTGAGATAACTGCACCTCAGCTCAGTCAGGACAGATGATGCGAGGAGGGCAGCTCTTCTAAGCAGTAAATAAAATCACCTCATCTCTCACTCGCTCCGTGTTGAAATCAAACTGTTGCCTCACGGGTGGAACACAAACCATCTCATACAGGTTATTGGCTTTTTAGGTAATGTTTTCATGAAGTCCTGAACTGGATCAATACAGCGAGCTGTTTGACAATGACACCGTCTGACCTGATAAACTGCAGCGCGGCTGAAAACTCACACAGACAGTCACCGAGAAGTGAGCGAATAACAGGTTGTAAGAGTCACATTCGCCTGGTGCCTGGTTACAAATGTGAATGAATCCTGTTTGTATACAGAGTACACGTACAATAGTATATATAAAATGAAATAAACTGCCATGGCTTGTGTATTTTACAGATTTATCACCCCCCCCCCCCCCCCCCCCCCTCTCTGCCACAGGGCTCCCCTGTTGCTATGGGATCAAATACATGTGGATGGATGCTGCATGGGGATGCTGCGATGGTCACTTACATAGGTGGACTGCACTCTCCGCCAGTGTCCCAGCCCACAGCAATACATCAAGACATCCAGTTGCGGAGAAGAGGAGGGGACAGGCCGATGGAGCCTCCGGGGCGGGTCGTCTCAGGCCGGGCTCACACACAGGATCCTCATGGCACAGGAGGTCCACCTGATCGTCACCTCTTCAGGGAGTTCCAGCAAATAAGAGAAATTATCTCTTCAGTCCACAGGTTCTCTCGGGGGGGGGGGGGAGATCTCGTAAGTTATATCCTCGGACGAGTTCAGGTGATCCGGACGCCAAACGTCTCACAGCATCCTCAAAGTCCTGCGTTCTGTCCCGTGGACCTGTCTGAAGTGTGTGTGCGTAAGGTTTGTATGTCTTCTTGTGTGTGTGTGTCCTCACCTAATCTCAGAAGGACAGGTGGTTCATCTGCCATCCTGTGTTTATTTACCCTCCCACCCCAACACCTCACCCCTCTCTCTGTCCCGACTCACCCCGTCGAAAAACCTCCCTTCCAGCCTCCCCCGGCTTAAGCCCCCCGAATAGTCTTGCTCCAAAAACTAAATGTCATATTCTTCTGTGTGTGTGTGTGTGTGTGTGTGTGTGTGTGTGTGTGTGTGTGTGTGTGTGTGTGTGTGTGTGTGTGTGTGTCTCAGTGCTCTGGAGTCTGTCAGATTTGTCCAATCAGAGTTCCCGCATCACTCCACATCCGTCTTGCCTGTATCCCTGTCTATCCGTCCCTGGTAAGCCCACCCTGGGAGTCTAGATTTTCAGTTTCTGTGCGATTTCCTTTTTTCTTCCTCATCAAAAATCCCAGCTCTATAGCTCCTCCTCCCTCGCTCTCACTCCACCCCGCTGCTTCCCTCTCTCGGGGGTCCTCTCTCATCAGGAGCGTTCCTGCTTACCTGAGTCACTCCTTGCACTCCTGTTGTGACTGTGTATGCACGTGTGTGTGTGTGTGTGTGTGTGTGTGTGTGTGTGTGTGTGTGTGTGTGTGTGTGTTTGTGTGGAGGCTGCAGCTGAAGCTCTCCCTCTCTCTCTGTTGCCATGCCAGAGCAGGTAACATTCGGCTAGCGCAGGAGACACACAGCCTGAATTCAAATGCGCCTCCAGCCTCTCAGATTTACAAAGCCTCCACCCCTCCTTAACAGCCCCCCCCCCCCCGCACATCTCCCCTCCTCCTCCATTATCTCTCTATCTGTCCCCTCTTTTTTTCCCTCTCTATCTCATTCTCCTCATCTCTGTCCACAATGCCTTCTCCCTTTCCCTCCACTGTTGCTTCATTTTGTTCAATTTCTCTCGTCTGCTGGCAGCTCTCGCTTGTTTTTCATATTACCTTGAGAACGGGATGAGGAGGCACTGGGGAAAATTGTGCTTCTGCTCAAAACTACAAGAATTTCCTCTCTTTTCAAGCCATTTCTGTCTGTAATTGAGTTCCAAAACCTCTTGGCACAAGTGAGGAAAATCTGTGAGAATATTTCAACCTGCAAAAGAAATACACTTGTTTCTAAAAGTACGTCTGTGTGTCTGTCATCATTTGTTTTACATTAAATGTAATCCTTTTAGGCAAAGAAAACTAAGAGTCAACAGCCACTCTAGTGGCTCCTCGAGGCTGTACCTGTGCACAGTGAAGCAATGTATACATACACCGTCTAGTCTCATTAGCACTGAACACAAAGCACAGCTGAGGTCGATGGGAGTGTCTTTAGTTTTGCAGGTATTTGGTCATAAACCAAAGTATTGGACAATTAAAATGTTGAAACGATGATGGCGCTAGATGAAAAAAAGATGTTGCGTTCTCCTCCAGAAATACACAACGGACACCCGACCATTATGTGCCGAGATCAAATTTGAAGATAGAATTGAAACGTTTTCTAAATGCTTAGGACATTCTACAGAGTTTGGTTGGTGGTCAGACATTTCTAACAGGGGTATGTTGAGCTTTTGGACTCGTGAAATCGTGGCCATGGTCCTGTCATCTGTATGTCTATAGAAAAAGGCAGATTTTAGATAGTACTTATAAATCCTTTATTTGGAAATTTAATAAAATCAGTCAATCGATTATCTAAGCATGCAGGAAAAGTTCATTTTATGAGGAATAAAAAAGGAAAGGAAAGCCTCTGCCTCCTCACACTGTGGATCTCACGGACTCTGATGAAGATACAGGCTGTTGCTTTTTCCTTTGATCATTCTGCAGCATTCATTCTGTGTCACAGGAATACAAAAGTGCTCTCCAGACTGCCAACATGAGTATAAAATGGCCACAATAACTGAAGCTGCACTAATGCTTTCTTGCAGATTATAGTATGAATCATTAAGGAGGAGGATGATCATGACTGTGGGGAAATGAAAGGAAGTTAATTTTAGTCTTTATACCAGTAAAGGAAAGCAGGCCAGTTCTGGTCCCTCCCTGTGAATTACACCCGCTTGTCTGGTGTCCCGTCTCTGACCGCGTACATCATTAATTACGTTTTTAACGCATCTTCCCTCTCAGTGTTCATCGATCACCACGATGTGCAGAAGGATATTTGATGCTATTTTTTTAAATTCCTTCCTGTTTTCCCTTTTCTCCTGGAGAGACAGCCACCACCGATTTGTCCCTTAAACACTTGGTCCCTTAGCCCTGGCTCATCCATCAGTCGGACAAAGACCAAGTGCTCCATGGAGTATAGTTCTGTCAGACATGTCGTGGTGGAGGACTAGCGATTATACATCAGCATCTCTCTGTGGTGTCATTGTGGCATTCTGTAGTCATACAACCACATAGCCCATGGTTTCAATTCAGTGAGTTATGTTGCCATGAAAACACATAAACCACCACGTGGCCTGCAGCACAGGCAAGAGAAGAGGGCAAGAAGCTCATTCTCAACAGCCAAGGACATCGCAAGTGAGTTGAAAGCTGCAAGACGTAAAGAAAATCTGCTGAAGAAGAAAACGGGAGCCGAGAGGAGAGGAGTACCCATTTACACATGGGCGACAAATTAAAAGGAAAAACCTCAATAATCGAGTGGAGAACCAAAACGACTGCAGATGCTCCTATACAAGCGGTGTTTGGGGAATGATCACTGCAAATCAATGCAAAGTTATTCTCATAAAAGAGTCTTTATCGTATGGAGACACACATCTTTCCATCCTCAGGGAACAGATGTGAATTGTGTGTCGACTTGAGAGTTTTTTGTGGCAAAATAGTGCAGTTTGCACAAACCTTTAATACATAACGTTACGCAGTTGTTCCTTCAGTGGAAGCTGGAGAATGATTATTTGAAACGCAGAGTGTCTGGAACATTAGTTTAAAACTGGATGGAGCATTTCGTTATATACACCTTTGTTGCATTTTTAAATTGTGCAATGTTTTCATATGTTTCATAAGTCAAAGGAAGCAAAAGCTGCAATATTTATTGGTTAAAGCTCGACCCCGGAGTGATTCAAACATTTCCAGATCCTGAACAAAATAGTAATTTGACTCATTGTTAATATAAAAATATTGTCAAAACATTTACACATGTGTGTGCAGACAAAGGATATGTATGTAACACAGTTAGGGTTGTTTTTAAATGGTTTAGAAGCTTTGGTTTACAACAGTAAAGTATGTAGTATGTTAACAAATGTGGTACAGATTTAAAAAAAAGTAGCAGGCAAACATAAAATTAAGTATCAATAAATACATATGGATTCAAATATGCCACATAAAAAAGAGAACAACACCCTCCCTGTACACTCCAACAGACTCACCTTTTTGTTTTAACTACAGAATCATCTTTACACTTTGATTCGGATGAATGTCCTGATAATATATTTGCAGCCATTACAATTCAAAGCATGTTGTTGTTGATCATCAGCACCAGCTGCATGTTTCTCTGCTCCCCCCCCCCCCCCCCCCCCCCACACACACACACACACACACACACACACACACACACACACACACCAACTGTTCACCCATCCACAATCAAAGCAGATCTCTTATGAACAACATAACGTGCCACTCCTCCTCAAAACATGCTCTGCCTTCTGAAGATCTTCAGCTTAGTCAGGAATGTAAAGTAGATGAAGGTCAGGCACACCAGCACATTTTTCAACGGGTACAACACAGGAGTTACAAAACCAAACACGACTATCAGAGCGACTCGGATGATGAGGAAAGGAAGGTCCTGCAGAGCAACTCCAGCCGAAGACAACAGAGGGTTGTGAGGAGTGATGATCATGCGGAGAGTAGACATGAAGGCGAGGATGTAGACGGGGAACACCCAGACCGAGTAGAAGACTTCCGGCTCTCCTGCCACTCTCACCATCTCCACCGTGTCCAACCAGAACAAGAAACAATCCACGAACACCTCAGCTCTTATGTCCCGCCTCCACAGGAAGCCTAGAGGACCAGAGTAGGATCGTCCACGTGAGGGTGACGAGTACAGGTAGGCAGTGCTGCGTGTTGAGCGGCTGGGTGAGCCAGTGTTGTCCTGCCGTCTGCCTGAGGCCTCTGGGCGGCCCGGGGTGAAACCGTTCTGGCCTCCATCAGCGTGCAGCTGGCCTGTTACTGTGGTCACCTGTTCCAGGTGGGTGAGGACGGGGCATGACATGTCGAGGACGGGGCCTGACATGTCAAGGTCAGCATCCAGGCCGTCTGTTGCAAATGACAAGAAACGTAAAAGTCGCAGGTCGTGGATCAAATGAAAATGTGTGAAAGAGTCGGTGTGTTGAAACGCAGATGTTTTAGGGGCTTTATGTTTAACCCTAACCCCCCTAACCCTAACCGCCAACGCACATTTTTTAAAGGATATGCACCATGCAGGTATAATATTAACTTAAATATTAAAAAGGTAAAGTAGATTTGGATACAGCAGACTTACCGGCTAATGAATAATATTAAAATAAGCAAATGTTGGTACGATGGACAATAACTAGAACGTCTGTTCTTGCAATGATTAACACGTTATTCACAGCAGACATTTTGACTTGTCATAGGAGACTGACTGCATTAAAGGGATAGTTTGTATGTTTGAAGTGTTGTTGTTGTTGTATGTTTATGTTGTTAATTTTGTTGTTTATGTTGTTGTTATCGCTTATGTTGTTGTTTATGTTGTTGTTGTTTATGTTGTTGTTTATGTTTATGTTGTTTATGTTGTTGTTATTGCTTATGTTGTTGTTTATGTTGTTGTTGTTGTTATGTTGTTGTTTATGTTGTTGTTATTGCTTATGTTGTTGTTATTGCTTATGTTGTTGTTTATGTTTATGTTGTTGTTGTTTTTGTTGTTTATGCTGTTGTTGTTTTTGTTGTTGTTGTTTATGTTGTTTATGTTGTTGTTGCGGCTGGCCCTTTAAAAGCTACTAATGTCATTATTCACATGTTTGTGCTATCTACAGGAGAAAAGCCTTCGATCATCCATTCGATGTCGCATTACAAACAATATAAAACATAAACACTTAATATGCAGGACACACACACACAAATCGATATTTTTTTAATAATACCAACAACTTCAACACTCACAATGTCCGATGAGCCTGCAGGGGCGAATCCTCTCTGTGATATCCACACAGATGAGGGAGAAAAGCACCAGGGAAACGGGCAACTCAGTGAAACCTTCGAACCTGTGTCCTCTGTCCACCTGCACCTGCAGTACAGCAGAAATAAATGTGACTTCAATAACGGAAAGAACCGATCTGCCACTTGGAAATCATGAGAGATGAAGCAGGAAGCAACTGAATGGAAACTATTCATTATGGCATTTGGCCGGACTGAGAAAGACGAGCCAAGTTTTATGAAGGCATCCGATTTTATCACCACATCATTATGGACATTAAAATGCTGCTATATGCCCCTTTAAACAAGATTAAGAAATATTAGATGTTTGAACATGTCGGACAAGTCTTTGTGTGGCCAAATGCTTTTATTTATGTCCTTTTGCTTGTTTAGGAATAAAAGACACATCGTCCCGTATGCGTTGAAGTTTGGGTTAATGACCAACCTGTTATGTTCACTTGTGAGTTACTGAATACCGGACGGAGAGTGCAGTCATGTGACAGTGGAGTGGTGCCAAAGTCCCTCTCAGTACATGCTGAGAACATGTTTGGATGCAACTTCCAAGAGGTTAAAATCTCAAGAGACTTGGAAGAAGTAATCTTTTTCTTTCACTGTGGTGCAATGCGCCGTGTCAACCATCACTCAGAGGATAATAATAGAGCCCTAAACACATTCTCTTACACCGCAGGGGTCATACAACGAGCTGCTGCCACAAATGAACTGTTTACAACAAATACGCCTGTTCAAGGACCTCGTCGGAGCGTGACAGAACTTCAGCAGGTGCTTCTCGTGACAAGCACGATCGGTCTTGATGACATTACCTTGGAGCTGGCTATTAATATTGCAAAGCACGGGAGTGTACACAGGATGAGATACGCCAGCGCCGTTGGTCTCCTGAAAAACAAAAGTTGTTTTTAGTTTACATCTAAATAACAATCCTGAGGTTTTATCACAGTGGAGACAAGTTGCCCAATACATTTACTCAGATACAAACGTTAGATACTCGAGTATATTCCATTTCATACTACTTAATACAAGCATCCCACTACATTTGAGAACATAATGCACTTTTCACTTAGTTTCTTTGTAGAGTTAAGTGATTGATATGAATTCAGAAGATAAACAAAACAAACTAAATATGTTTTGTTAAAAATAAACAACAAAGCAGGAGTTAATCTTAATTATTAGTTTTGTTTAGTTTTATTATTTTATGACTCCAGCGGTCATTTTGCACCACTATTCACTTTTGATACTTTAAGTGTAATTTTCTGATAACACTTGTGAATGCAGGCTTTGATCAAAGGCATTTTTACGTTGTAGTATTGCTACTTTTACTCATTAGGTTTCAGGTAAGATTCTTTATCACCACTGTGACATTGATTAAACTTCTTCCCAGCAGCTGCACTCACCACTGTGTGATCTCTGAGATAAACCTCCGCTGCTTCAGGATCACATATTTCAGAGGAGCCCACACCAGCAGGGTCACAGAGGTCACGTAGGCGATAGAGGCGGCGACCACGAGCCAGTAGGCCGTCAGATCCCGTCCTCTCACGTCACGTATGAGGCCGGCAAACCTCTCCATGATCACAAAGATGGGTACGATAAGGGCGGCGAACTGCAGCACCTCATACAGGATGAACTTGACCGTCTTCCCCGACGGCATCGTCCCTGAACACCAGTAGCTCGTCTGAACTTGGAGCGAGAGACTTTGACAATCATCTCCCACAAAGCGAGCCGGTCGAGCCGTTGGACTCTGCACACTGACATTGCTTACACTGCACTGGAGGCTGTATTCTTTTATTGCTGAGGTAAAGAGGTGGTCACGCTCATCTTTTTATGGGCTCAGAAAGAAGTATAAATCCCATCCCATAATATCAAGGAGGAAATCACTCAAGACGACCACTGACCTGGAAAAAGTGCTTAATTACTTTGGACCCATGATGTTATTTTAGGACGCACTAAACTATGAAGACGATATTGAAATATAATAACTTTCTGGAATGTGAAATCAAACATTTCTTAATAATTCCCCTCAATAATACCACTTTGAAAATCACAGTGACGTGGTGTTTGGCTTTTGTTGGGGACACTTCACACACACACACACACTCGTTTCCCATCCAGCCTTGTTAGACACACGCCATCTAGTGGCAAAGCAGAGCACACATTTTAAAGCTCCTGAAAACTTGTTTTTATAAATCTTAACTATTTACACACACACACACACACACACACAACACAACACAACACACACACACACACCTTTTACTAACTAAAAAGAAAAAGCTGGTTGTGAAAATACATCTTCTCTTAAAAATGCCTCATCAGTGAAACACTTTGCAAAGTTTTATACAAGTAAATAAAAAGACATGTCATGTATGTACAAAGTGCTCCGACATCAAGAAAACAAGGCCGTTCATATTATTCTGTACATTTGGCCTGTTTTTTTTATTGTGAATACCAATTAATAAGAATGGTTAAAAGAATACATACAAACAGCAGGATACAAGTTTAGACAGAACCTTTACAATAACGGTGTTTAAAACTTAAAAACAGGCAGCATCTCAATCCTGTGCAATAAAGTTACATCGGGGGTGCAGTCCAACGCTGTGGTGTAACGAGAGGTTACATTTGGATCATGTGTGGGGATTAACTGGCTCCTGGTCCCAGAATAGCTGCTGCTTGTCATATATTTGATATGTTCGGCCCTCTTCGATCAAACAGATTAACACCATTTCCCTCTCGCATTACTTCCAGGCAGCAAAAGAAACATTTCTCGTCTTTCAAATCAACTATATGAAAGCTAAAATCAAGTTCTGGAGAATAAAATGGCCTCTTACAAAGTCCCAGGCACCAAAGCTTAATGTCGGGGGTCGTTTTTAAGATTCTTGCGGTGACACGGGGCGGCGCACGCTTTGAAACATAGCATCTCAAGAGAAATTGAAATGACACAAATATCCGATCAACACACCAATTTGTCCTGCAACTGGAAGATCTGGTTCATCGTATTTAAAACTGCTTCATAATTCCTTCACGTAGCATCATTCAATATTAAACAACAACGGATAAATAACGTTTTCTTCTTCTTGCAGCCCAGTCAGCGTTTGTAAACATCAACTCTTTCCCAAAGACTCTGAACAGGTAGAAGCCGTAGAAGATTATGGAAAGTACGTTGAGAGGAGTAGGAGTAGACTTTGTACAATATTCAACCTTAAAAGCGTCACTGGAACAGAGAGGTACTTTAGGAAAGACTTGTTTACAAATCCTGACTGTGCGTCCCAGAATGATAAAACCTTCTTTCGGTTCTGCTTCAGGTAGAATTTGTTTTAGTGTTAGACAGCTCTGAGAAAAGGTCAGGTTTGAAATGCAACGGGGGATGGGTTAGATCAGGTTTTCACATTACCATATGACCCTACAGTACGATGAGCATGTATCAAACACTGAGAGAAATGTCCACGTTCTCATGTGAGCGATTTAAATATACAACTAAGTTCGGCAGAATATCACATATTCTTGCTTTACTCTGAATACATACATCCTGCACTTAAAATAGCATAACAATAATAAGAACATAAATTAAAATGCACTACAAAAAAAACAATTTTTAACACTGACTAAAGAGATGCTTTAAAGACACTGGGGCTGTTCAGAGAGGTCGCCCCCTAGTGGCCGAGTCTGTTAGTACAGCCGCTGCATACATCCACCAACAAGGACCAACAGCTGCTCATTTACAAAAGGGAAACTCTGCAGTATGAAGTTAGGAGTCGTTCGTGTTAAGAAAAGAAGAAAAAGATTTTTCATTTTGTTCTCTTTGGCTTTTACACCTTTAGTTCAGCGGGGACATCATGACTGCAGAGTTCACCTTTAAGGCCGAGAGAAGCACTCGGCGCTGCGCTAACGTCCAGCCCACCACGTGGCTTCACTAACTGTTCGGTACAGTATATACAAGAGTCACGTGCATGCGGAAATTCCTCTGGTTTCTTTTTCCCTCCAAAAAAACAAAAACAAAGTGGCTTCAGTTTTCAGTACTTCTAAAAGTTGACGACATAATACAGAATGTAGTAAACTAACGGTTTCAGAACAGCTGAAGGTCCTTTTTCTGATAAACAAAAGAAAAGAAAGCTGAATGTGACACGATGAGCACTGCAGGTGCTTTAAGTGTGTGAGAAGACTGTGGCATGTTAGTGTGTGAGTGCAGGTAAATGATCATAACACTGATGAGGATGTGTGAACAAACTGTGTGTGCACTGCTGTACACCTGCCTGTAGTGTGTGTCCTGTGTGTGTTTTGCAGTATACATGTTCAGGGGTGGTGAGAAGGAATGCTTTTGTGTATGTCACGCTTGATCAGATAGAAATCTCAGTAATATTTTGTGGTTGGATTGAAGCTTCTAGTTACACTTATTTTCTCAAAGCAATTTTGTTCACGCCATATTTTACAGGTCCATAAACCCCGAGAAAGTTTCCAGGAACGAACTGTCTAAATTATAGATAATGATTAATAAAAGTTCACATCCAAATAATTAATTGAAAATAATTTGCTAATGTAACGTAAAAAGTCAGCAGAACATCCACAAATATATACAGTATGAAGAATAACGTTTCCCATGATTAATGAATGAATATTTGCTTGAGTTTAAATAAAGTCATTATTTTAAGGAACTAAATGAACCATGTATCATTATCCCTATAATAATAATAATAATAATAATAGAGATATTAATAATTGGTACCAAATGATGTAGTTTGGACCCATAAAATAAAGCATTACCACAATTGTTCAATAGTTCTAACCTAAAGAGGAAGCAATGAATGTCTCATGCATATAGTGCCATCAGATGTAGATTTAGAAGTGATCGGGCTTGAATGATGAAAACCTAAATAAGTGCAACTGGAGATAAAAGTGCAACTGAAAGCTTCTCCGTGTCTTCACATCAGAGTCATGTAAAAACATGGAGAAGAAGAGTGAAACTGCAGAAACATCATTAATGAAAAGAACACAAAGTGTGTGTCTGTGATCACTTCTAAGCTGTGAGAAGTGGAACTGTGTGTGTAGCAACACAAAGCGTGCCACATGTTAGCTTTCCTCTACTCTATTTGAATGTTTTCCTTCCACCTTGTGTTCCATGATAAAAACAAAATCATAGAATAATAAGAGAAATAATCCACGACCACTATTTGATCCGGTCTGGTGCATGTGTCTGCGGGAGGATAACGCTGCTTTAAGGGGGCCTATAGTAGGGCTTTCTCTGAGGAAGGTGCTATGCTCGGGCCGGAGGGGATGCTGTAGTTTGGCGTCTGCGTCATGCCTTGGGGGGGGCCGGGGGCGCTGGCTGGGTTCTGGTAGGACTGCAAGTCTGCTGGGGCCATGCTGCCTGGAGCTGCGGTGTAGACTGGCGGCTGGCCCATGTACATATGAACGTCACTACGAAAAGGAATAAATCAACATTCATTTCAACACTACAGAAGGTGGAATCATGGAGGGTACAATTCATAACAGCGTAAAGCTCCGATAGAAGATAGTGTTCAAATACTCGCCGTGACAAGCCCGAATAATCACATGCTAAGAGTGACACTAATGGGCATGGAGTAAAGCTGTAATTTACATTTAACCAGCCTAATTTAGATTTCCACAGCACTAATTCCATCCATGCAAGAACACTCGCCGATGTGCCGCTCTGCATTTCTCCTTTTAAAGCCAACACTGTTTTCATTTGCAAAGTCACACGTTTCTTTTTTTGTTACGCGTGCCATAAAGTTAGTTATTGCCAATAAAACTCACCACTGCCTGCAAATATTAAAATCTAAATCCAGCCGGGAATGGAAGGGATTAGGTCATTTAATGTTAAACATCTGTATGAGGTGTCGTTGATGCTACACAGCGGCGGGACAGGACTCCGCTGGCGTAGTGACACATTAGTTATGTGCGTAAAGATAATTCTGAATTTAAACATGAGAAAACCAGGAGCAGATGAGAATCACGTGGAGGCTTCATACTAAAATACATTTGTACAACAGAGGCGATGGGGAAAGAAAGGTTGTGAAAGGTGTCTCTGTAACAAGTTATAGTGTAGTGTGCTTTAGTGAACCAGAATAAGAAGCAACTGGAGGATGTGGGACTCACCTGGGGGCTGGCTGACCAGGAATGGGGGCTCCTGCTGGAAGCTGCTCCAGGGGAACAGTGTAACCCTGCACCGCGGGGCCGCTCATGGCGTACGAACCCGATGCCGGCTGACCAGGGTAGACCTGCTGTGAATGTTAATGATGGAGTGAGTCTAAGATCAGCAGCAATTCAGATCAGTAACAGTAATAATAATTCTGAATACTAGAAAATCGTATCAAACAGCACATAGTTTGTTATTATTCACAATTTATGGAATAAATCACAGTTCCGATGTTCCCACAATTAAATAAACATGTGCGAGTGACTCTACCTGTTGTGCTGCGTTGGCGGGCTGCTGCATGTAGTACTGTTGGCTCTGTAGCTTGGCATACATGGCGTAAACTGGATCTTCGTTCATTATCTTGGCATACAAAGACAGAGCTTCCATCACCTTCACATTCAGCTCCGACAGCTCTGAGTGCTTCCTGATGAAACAAACACGTACACATGAAACAAACTTCATATTTATGGAACGCATAAATGACATTAGGTCAGTGTCACACGTTTGTCTTATTCTGTAGTTTTCTGTGTGTCACTTCGACACAATGTACCTGTCTATATCATCCAACTTCTGGTCGATGAGGGGTCCCATTTGATTGCAGGCACCTGATGAAAAATGCAACAAATTGTTATTGATTTAAAAAATAATAATAATAATAATCCACCTTCACAGAACAAAATACCAGATTATCTTCTGCACACTGAAATATTTTGTTTTGTCTCACTTACATTCCCCTTTGTACAGAATCATCCCTAAATTCAGTTTACCTTCCAGCTGTAGCAGCTCCACGCTGTCCGACTGGTTGTCTGTGGGATCTGCACTCTGGATCATCTGCAGGAGTTGGTCCATTTTGTCCTGAAAGATTTCAATAAACGTTTCACTTTCCAGTTTGAAACGTTCCATTTATTTGTCTAAAAAACAGAAAACCTATTCTATGTTAGTCTGTGATTTCTGTCAGCAGGGGGCCATTTTTAAATGACAGATCCTATTTGGGAACAAAACTCTTAATGTATTGATGCTACAGTTGAGATCTCAATGAGGAAAGTTTCAGTGCGCAGCATGTGTTCACACAAGGGAACTTACTTCGTCTATAAATACAGGCTCTTGCTCGGGCTCTATGGTCTCCACCTGGATGTCCTCACTGAACTGTACGGTCTTCTTCTCTGTCTTCACTGCACATTTCCAAGGAACAGCGAATGCGGCAGCAGCAAAACAATGTAACAGTAGCATCAGTTACACGAACATAAGAGGTCAGGAGGCGGAGACACATCCAACACCAGTGCAAAAGATTGTTCCGGATATCAGATGAGAATAAACGTTAAATAGTCTTGAAATGTCATGTTTATAATGATATAGTTACATTGTATGCAACCTGCTGAAACAAGAAGTAGCATCACACCAAAACAAAAACAGTCCTAAAATGTAATCATGTTTGATGTTTGACATAAAACGGAGAAGACAAATGCTAAATAGCAGAAAGTGCACATGTGGTACGAGGGTTTTCAGGGATGAAACGCACATCGTGGCAAAGAAAATGATGAACAAGCAAAAAAGCAATTAGGAAAGTGTGGAAAGCAACAAACATTTGGATGTAATTAAGAGGCGTGACAAACTCTTACCAGACGGCAAGAAGCTGATCATAATGAAACACATCTATTACGCCAGATGGCAAACCCCTTTCTACAATATATGCCAAACCTAAATTTAACTTTTGACCTTTCTGTGTACCAGCAAGCGTGCGTGTTGCTTTCAACAATATGGAAAAACATTGATGAGCTTTACAACTGAAATATGGAGTTCAAACGTCCTGTATCATTACTACATCTGACGAGACACTGTGTATGGACGATACAAGTTTCGCTTTGAATCCCTTTAGGGAGCAATGAAGGAGATGATAAATGCAGAGCATGTGTCATACTACCAGACAGTGCCAGGAACATAAACGTAGCATATGAACGGCTTATTAAATGTTCTGCATTCACTAAAAGTTAAAGGTTGTGTATCGTATAAGAAACTGAATACAAGCAATAACACAAAGAGTTGAATAAATGTATCTCTTAGAAGAGGAAACGTGTCCAACAGGCAATTCTCACATGACTTCCCAGAAGTCCAGGCACTGCTTTACTGCATGTGATAACCCACTGATCACTTTCTGTCTTGATTGTACTGTGATCTTTACAGTGTTTCACCAGCTGTGTGCAAAGGATAAAGTATTTCCTACTTTAGGATCAATAATACAATATTGCTAATGGACTAAATGGGCTGTGTGTGTGTGTGTGTGTGTGTGTGTGTGTGTGTGTGTGTGTGTGTGTGTGTGTGTGTGTGTGTACTCACTCATCTCAGGCTCTGCAGTGAGGTCAGCTGTGACAAAGTTAGAGGGGAACAACCCCACTCCCTGGTATGTTTCCCCTTTCCACCAGTTGGGGTCACTGAAATAAATCGTTGCCTTCTCAGTGTTGCATTAAGATCTCATATTAAAGATTCAACAGATTACATAAGAAGATTATTTTACGGTTTAGTTTGTACGGTTTCAAGCTTCTTTAAAACTCAGAATACCACCTAGCCCTCTCACTCCTCTCACTCATGTGACAACTCATGCTGTTTTTACCCGCTTATGATGTTTGTGTGTGTTAAAATTCACCTATCGTCCAGGATAGTGATGATTTCTCCTGACTTGAAGGTGAGCTCGTTGTCCTCAGCGGCCTCAAAGTCGTAGATGGCGCGGACTTTCCTGCCGTCGGACTTGTGTGAGGAGAGCAGGCTGGAGGTGTTTGGGTAAAGGCTCGACAGGGAGGTCTGCTGCTGCGGACGTTGCTCCTTTAGTGACAGCTCAATAGCTGCACACCAAGAGACAGATATGTGAAATTATGGGTTATATAATATGGGTTTGCCCTTGAAAAAATCTAAAATATTCCTGAACATCTGCAACGCATTAATTCAGTTTAAACCTTGATTTATGCAATGTAAATATAGAATGGAAGAATATGCATGCTTTTATGGATAAGGCCTCGTCAAGTACATTTCCCCATTGACAGCTGAGTATTGAATAACTTAAATAAGCGTTTCGTGAGCAAAAACAGCCGAATTGTCCGATTATCTCTTTACCTTTGGCCAAGTCGTCTTCTTCTTTTTTTTTTGTTGAGGTGGAGGGATCCTTCGCCACTAAAGCAGGGCTTGCTTTTGCTTGCTCTGCAGCCTGTGAAAGAATAATAATTGCATGCTCAGGTAAATTAACAAGTAGAAGAATAAAAGGATACGTCTCAATGTTTAACCCTAACCCTAACCCTAATGTTTAAAGGCAGAGGGCAACAATGTCTCTGCAGATACACACACCACCACACACACTTCTAGTGGCTCATAAGTGATGAATGAGAGGAATTAGAGAGTCTACTTTTACAGATTTTTTTTTTTGGGCCATTTTGAGCCAGAGAGGGGTGCAACAAGCAACAAAAAGGTACACGGTTCGAAACAGTACAGCAAAATAACTATTTTCTCCTCACAGAGTATGCTAAAGCAAACCAATCGATTCCACCCTTCACACCTACCTGGGACCCTACAGCTGGGAAAGTGACACCCTGCTCGCGTAGATTCTTGATCATAGCTGAGATCAGACTGAGTTGGGGATCGTTGCGGAAGTCCTCCGCCCACTCCACCATCAGAGCTTTCAGCTTCTCGCACACTTTGGGGTGGCCCTGGAGACAATCATAAAAAAGGCCCACCGTGTGAACTAGAAACTGGATGCACCATGACCTATTTTCAAGTGATCAAACTAAATTAATGTGGACAACACACTGAAAGTAGAAATGAAAACACACACACACACACCTTGTTTAAGACGTTACTGACTTCACTGGCAAACTCTCTGGAGCACACCTCCAAGTGGAAGATCTTCCCACAGTTTGAGACACAAGCACCAAGCAGCTGTGAGGACACGGGTACAAACAATTCATCAGACTCACTATTTAATCCATGTGTTACAAACATGTAGCACATGTTAGGAGGACACTTAGAATAAAGTTACTCCACTAGCTCACATCTCAGTGAAAGGTTGATTAAGAGTAGATGACAAGAAGACTATTTGATGCCTCCAAGAACCGAACAATCACACTTAGAACAAACATGGTTTGTTTTCACCCTGCTTACAGTCAGTGCCTGCATGGCCACATGAGGATCCTTGTGGTTCACTCTTCTCATTATAGAGCGGAGACATTCTTTAGGCCTGCAACAGAACGGTAGAAATCAAAAGTTTGTGGAGATTAATTGCTTGGCAAGGACCAAAGAACAATCCAGCTACGTTAAGTAAACTATGTCACTTTCGGTTTCTATAAACATCAAGGCATCAACATTCATATTCATCTCCATCCAAGGATACGTGTGTTTTATGTTTGAAAAACCTTAAAGTCAGGTTTAGTATGAAGACCGTTAACTTACCCGGTGCGCGACTGTCCTATCTTATCACATATGTCCAGAATGAGGCCCCAGTCCTCAGCTGTGTTCATCTCACTGGTTGCTTTCTCTGCAGGAGAGAAGCACAACAACCAATGTAAGCAAAGAAAATGAGCGATCGCAAAAGCAGTTTTCAGGACTTACTATTTAAGAGACAGAAAAGGTGAGGATCCTCCTATGATCATAAATAATAAAGTTTCTTGAAAAATTGTAATTGAAAGCTGTGAGTGTTCTCTCCTTTTGTTTTTTGTTAATCATACAAAATAAACATTAGAAAGATAAAAGGCAACATAGCAGAAGCTCCTAACAATACAACAGCCCTCAATAAGTACCAATCTGAGGAAGCTCATAATGTTTGGTTGTGTTCAGACTGTCTGCCATTAAGAAATACACTGATTAGTGCCGTTCATACAGTGGGGTTAGTGTTCCTTTTGCCATTGCACTTTTCCAGTCTTCCATTTCATCATTATTTTATGGGACTTCTCTTCCTGCCAAATTACATAATTGTGTACTGGCCTTGTTTTGTGAGTTACCTCCTGTTTTCATAACAACTCACAATTAAAAGTGTTAAAAGTAAGACCTCTATAAGCTGACATATACTGCTATTCAGCCATATGACACATGTGTTTAGCTGCTTTTGTAATCGTGAAGTGCATTTATGCTTAACATCGAAAAACTACACCGGCAAAGAGGCTATTCCATTAGCTCTCTATATCATTTTAACATCAATATGATGAAGTAAATTGGAAAAACAGACAATCCTGTCAGGTTATGTATTCATTCACAGAGTCCCAATTGTTTTACAAAAGATTTATTGTATAAAGATTTATATAGACATTACGATATCAAAGTATAAATACCAAAATTAAGAATTGTATTTATATCCCTAACCCTTAGTTACAAGTAGATGATCGCCAACAGTGCCAAAGAGATATCTAACAGCATATTTATAAAGAAAAACAGAACAAACAACCACTCAAGCTGAATTAACACCTAAAAAGTCCAAACATACCCATTCAAAGTTTTACCAAATTAGCATTTACTGCTGGTTTTGAGGGCTACAGTTGTATATGGTACTGTATAATGAGGTGCATGTGGTTTACCACTTACCACAGAACAAAGGAGAAAAAAGGAAATGCAGTGTGACTTCATAGTTTCACACACACCACTGCATCCTCTTTCTCTTGCAGCAACTGTGAGATGTCACGCTCATCATATTGGTTAGCCAACATACAATTGAATAAAGTGAGGTGAAGATGAGGCAGATGGCTAGCTAACGTTATTTCAGTTATATCGACAATACAAATGCTAAATTAAACAATTAATGTACGTATTTATTACAAACATCTGTTTCATTTAGCATTTGTATGAAAAATTGCTCCTAGAGAAAAGATTTGTGGGACATTTTTTATACATACTTATTGGCAGAGAGCATTCTGTATTACCAATTACCATAATACTGAACAATATTATAACATTATATACAACAAATCTATAATTCTCCAAGATTTTAGATATTAAAAACATTTTTGCAATAATTAACCAGAATCTTTAAGGCATGTATTTTACCATTGCGTACATTCAGTTACTTTTTGGACTCAAATGAGAGCTTATATATTGTGTACATCTAATCATAATGTGAAAAGATTCCATTATACAATTTGATAAATATGACATTGAATTCATTACAAATTAATTTGTTATATATGGTATATTTTAGATAAATGGAAAATAATAAAAGTTATCCCAATTTCACTGGATTTTTATGTGAAAAACAAACAAGAAGTCAAAAACTTTCAACATGGTGAACTATTTAAAGTACTTTTTTTTCTTAGAATCTTATATTATTGAATTTTACTTATCCCAATTCAATTTATTATAATTAATATTATTCTTTTTATTTATTTATTTAAATCCATATAATTGGTTTTCTGTACCATAATAAATTATAATTATAAAATAAGATAATTGTCATTGTATGCACAAATTACATTTATTTTTGGCAGAAATCCACTATGCTTAGCAGCATATATGAATATATTAAAACGAGAACTATATATAAATATTATGTATTAATATAATTTAATAATATATTTTCAATAGCGATTGAGAAAAAACCGTTACTTCAGTTAACTGATGACAACATCTCTGTCCCACGTCTAGTAAACCTGACAATTAAACAAATATACTTTACATATAATATGAAGAAGAATACATATTACAAGGAACTTAATCCTTTATAATTGCGAACTATGTAAACGTTTCTAAAATGTCAGTTGCTGCTAGCTAAATCTCCACATAATATAAGGGTCCAAGCTAGTTAGCCAACTGTGGCTAACAGAGCGAATCACAACAAACAAAACAGACATTACATTTGTTTTAACACGGACTAGAGCTTGTCAGTTTATACAGCGTGAAATATACACTACAAGACAGCCATATAGTATTATTAATATAGCGCTTTGGGGGAGATATTAAAGCTACAGACAGCTGAAGAACACAAATAAAGCTGTATTATCAAAGCTAATAATTGAGCTAGCCTGCTAGAAATAGCCTCCAGCTCTGATTACTCACCAACATCTTGGTCAAATGGGTTGGTCGTGAAGAGAGGCATTGCTGGTGTATTGACAACAACAGATTTCGCCTTCCCCTGTTATTTTCTTTCCCTCTTGTATCTTATTTCATACGATAAACATGCATAGTAACGACAACTTCATGAATGTCAAATGCAGCTGGCTGAGTCTATTCTACACAGTCACTCCTTCGACAGACGGCAACAAGCGAGGCATTCTGGGTAATCAAATCAGACAGACGCGTGTTAAATAAACTGCTGTCATCAACTATTATTTAATTAATGATTTTGATTTCCACACTCATTTCCGTGAACCTGTCTGCACTGACTGTACACTAGAGAAAAAATAACGATAGGCTACAAAGTGCCCCAAAAAAACAAATTGTCATCGTCAGGTGATGGTGATCATGTGACTTGTGTCTTAACCTAATGTAGCCTACTATTCAGTGTTATCTTTCCCCCAGCAGCTTTAAGGATGTTCTGTCTGTACATCCATTAAGCCTGGTATGATGTAGATAATGAAAAAATAATTTGTTACCAATAACTAAATATTACAATATGCTACCCACAGCACAGCATTTTAATAATAACCAGGGTTAATAAGTCACCGATTGAAAAAATATATAGTAAAAGAACAGGAAAGAAAAATATTAACCCATAAGGTATTGCACTGTAGGTACATTTATTTTGGATTTGTTTTGCAGGAATCTTTATGTATTATTATGTTTTATTGCTAACTGTGGTATTTGAGTAATTGCCTTTCTTTAATTTGTATATAGTTTCTTGTATTATTGTCTCCATTGATTGCAGACCTAAATTGTTTTCAATTTCAATATACTGTACCACTCACTTCATGTATTTAATATTTATTTATTTTCACATTTTCATTGTTTCCAATTTCGAGAAACACTTGATTTGTATCTAAACATTGTTGTTGGTCATTGTTGCTTATGTATGTACATAATAGTTCTGTGTTTGTTACCCATCTATGCTTTGATGTTTGTGTTTCTTCCTATCTTCTTATAACTTGTTCAAGTGGACAAAACGTATAAGCAGAGTCTAATTACTTGACCAAAAAAGCTGATTCTGATTATTGTACATTGGTTTTGTTAAGAATTAAGAACAATATATAAAATAAAAAGCTGTAAATAAATAAAAGGATGCAGATGTGCATGATGGTATGTATCAATAAGGAGTTTCCTTTCTTCAGTTTTTAAAACATTTATTAAACAAAGACATGACTTTTCATACCATATTATCTAAATGCATTTATAACAATATTTCATAGAATAAAAATAACTGACAATTTTATTGTGATCCAGAAGAACTTTGTAATTTCATTAAGGCATAATGATCCTTGAGCCAGATTACAAACTGCTACTCAATCTTTAAGCATATTATGATTTGGAAAAAGTTGATCATACAACAATAACAATTGATTACGCAAATTATAAACATGTAACATATTTCACATATTGTATTTGGCATAATGAATAACTCATTGTATGATGACTGCATAACAAAAAATCTACATATTGTTAATGTGTGCCTCACACTGTATAAAACTCATAAAGTCTAAAACATACTGTCCTTCATAAAACAGCAGCACTGCTCACACTGAGCAACTTTTCTCAAAAAGAAACAAAAAAAGACATTGATATTTCAGTTTGTTATAAAGGTGAAATTCATACTAACTTTCTCTATATTTATTATCTGAGTTTGACTGATGGTGAGATAGCGCTCATCATTTCCCAGGAGCCTTTTTCTAATCACAGTTCTGAATCTGTAAAGTATTTGACAGTATAAAAATAGTTCAATTTTATTAACGACATAATCCTCTTATATAGATATTTGTTGTAAGTGTGATGAATGAGAAAGCAGCTAGAAAATAAAACACTATGGATTTCAATCACAACCGGTACCTTTTCTGAAATATTATTTACAGATACACCTGTACAACAGAGGCTGCCCCAATCAATGACTTAGTATAGCCTAAATAAATCCCTACATTCTCATGTTTCCTTCAGTACACATACTAAATCAATAAAAAGGGGGCTGGGTATGTGCAATGCTCTGTCTTTTGCACCATACTGTGTTGTAAAGTGCCTTTAAGACAAAGACCGGTCCAAGTCTCAGTGATGCTTGACTGAGCTGGCGTTATCAGAGTCCTCTAGTCATGTAGAGTTCCTCCTCATGTCCTTCATTATCCTCGCATCTTCAACCTCAACTTCAGCCTCTTCACCTTTCTCGCAGAAACAGCTCACACTGTCTTAGATGGATGCTATAAAACTGGAAATATCACTGTGAAGAGAACACAAAATAAAACATATAAAGTACATTTTAACACCTTTATGATGTGCTTACGGTCTGCTACATTAACTGTTACAGCAACAGTAATAACATAACTAAATATGGTAATCTAAAACTTTATTATAACTAGAAAAGTGCACTCAGTAGAGTACCGAGCTCCATCATTTGTGTCGTCACCTGCCTTTCCCAACGAAGAAAAACAAACAGACAATTACACATGCATGCATGCACACACACACACACACACACACACACACACACACACACACACACACACACACACACACACACACACACACACACACACACACACACACACACACACACGATCAAACTCACAACGTGCCTGCCACAGATAATACAGGAAACTACACACAGGTAAAATGTTGCACCATAGCGTCTTTGAGTTACAAGAAAAGTGCTATACAAGTCTAATGTATTATTATAATTATAATTATTATTATTATTATTATTATAGAATGATGCAGACTTTGGGCCCAGAGGTGCTCAGAATCAGGGGAAGTTTGACCATCTACATTTCCAGGCCAACTGAGTATACTCTCTAGATGAGGTATAGCGATATGGTCAAAAGCTCCATAAAAAGAGGACCATTAGCTGAGATTGTTCTGTCAATGGGCTCTGAATTTTGTTTAAAGTCAATCCCCTTTATATCATCCTGGTGATTGTAATTATCAGTACTCAGTAAAGCAACTATAATGCATCAATCCACATGAGAAAATAGTCCCATAGTCTCCAACAAAAACACAATTTACACCTGTTTTAGGTTACATTTGCTTAAAGCTACATTGTTAGCTGGTTTCAGATCATTCTTCTAAATGTTTGTTGTTGTAATACTAATTCCGGTCACAAGAGACTGAAATGCACAAGTCCCATGTTCTAAATAAAACTAAAAGAATTCAAGTTTGAGTTTTAATTTCTCCATGCACTCTAAACACGAGGTATATTGTGTGTGAGCAAGACAACATGAATGCTTAGTGACTGAAGGCCCACACAATAAATGCTTCTCAGGGCTTCCATAATGAATGGACTTGGGGCTGATTACCACGGACTGAATGGGAATGTCAAACTAATACATTGTTAGTTGTGATCTTTACATGGGATTTTACAAGGACAAGGTCTGATACATAGAAGGTACTGACAGTCATCAGAGGCACGTTCACAGATGAAGCCGATGCGGTCAGTGCAGTAGAAATCATTCCAATTGGCATTATGGATAAGGCCAGCACAGTCCTCGCCATCTTCGTGGCCATGGGTCCAGTTATCAGGCTGACCAGGCTTCCACTTCCTGATAGCAACAACATGAACACTATGTATTAAAAGTTGAAGCATCATACAAGGTGTTGTTGATAGAGTCAAGTCAATAAAACGCATGAATTCCATTTGCTTTGTACAATCTTTTGTAAAAACCTATTTGGCAGGTTTACTCACTTAAAAGCAGGTAAGGTTCCATCCACCCATTTCCAGACATTTTCCTCCCCCCTGTCAGTAAGGCCCAGCCAGAAATAGCCTTTTCCTGCAATTGTATTTCTCACAAATTGCTACGGATAGAAGAGCAAAAGACATTTCACAAGATAATTAGTTCAGAATAAACTATTTAAAGATTTTTTTTAATGCATTATAGTTACAATGGAATCTAATTTAATTTACCTGTTCCTCATTGTCATTAATAATGAGCATTAGAGATGAAATGTTAGTACAAAACTGGTTGGACTCGTCAAAGTTGAGTCTCTGAGACCCAGAGGAGAAGTAATAGCAGCTGTCTCCAAACCTTCTGAACTCAGGTGGGCAACCTGGAAAGGAATCATTTACAGATGCATTATTATGCACTCAAAATGGCCCAAAATCAATTTTCTACCCTTATGTAATCATTTAACTCACCAGGCGCAGGAGTAGTAGCGACAGGGGGTTGGATCTGGTGGGACACAGATCCTTCTGGTTCCACTGATGGTTTGAGGGGTTGAGGTGGTTTAGGGGGTTGAGGTTGTTTGGCGGGTTGAGGTTGTTTGGCGGGTTGAGGTGGTTTAGGGGTTTCAGGGACCTTAGCAACCTTAGCGGGCTGAGTGGGCTGAGTGGGCTGAGGAGGTTTTGAGAGCGGAGGTTCAGGCGCAGGTAACCCGGGTAGCCCTGAAGGACCGGGAGGGCCAATCGGTCCAACAGGCCCGCGAGGCCCTTCAAGCCCTGCAGGTCCTGCTGCTCCTCTGGGCCCCTGTGGCCCTTGTGGTCCTGGCAACCCGGACAGTCCATCTCTACCAGGAAACCCCGGAGTCCCCGGGTCACCTTTTTCACCAGAATTTCCAGGTCGACCTCCAGACCCTCTCGATCCTTTAGCCCCAGAAAGACCACGAGTCCCAGCTGCACCCTTTGGACCTGTCGCACCTGGTGGACCAGCAGCACTTTTCTCTCCTTTAGGTCCCACCAACCCCGGCATGCCTTTGTCTCCTTTAGCACCTTTTTGTCCTGACTGACCCACTGGCCCCTGGGGACCCTTGTCACCCCTGGGACCCCTTGGACCTGGTGGACCTGAAACATAATTACAGCAGATGATGTGTCAGAATGTACTGAGATTTCTTAACTGCTATGGATGCAGAACCGACCTTTGTACACGGCTGCCGGGCTATTTCTTTTAGTGGAAGCAATGTAGCAGGATAATTTACATTATCATTGCATTATTGGGAAATGAAGCTGATCTGAAAAAATCGTTTCACCATAATCAGGATACACACCAAGTACGTCCTCTATTCTTACCCTGCAGGATGGTGAAGTTGGTAATGAGCTGTGAGTGGTTGCTGTCCACCAGTTTCATCTCCTCCATCACTATAGAGAGGTTGCTGACCTCTTTATCCAACCTGGCAACCAGCTCATCTTGCTGTGCACGCAGCTCTTTGCTATCTGCTTTGGCCTCTGTCACACTATCATTCAGCCCCAGTAAGAGGTCTGAATGTCGCATCACTGTTTCAGCGCAGGACCTCAGGCTGTTCAAGTCGGAGGTGATGGTACCGAGGAGCTGTGTGGCGAAGCTCACGTTTCCAGTCACACGGTCCATGTCATTCTCATGTCTGTCTAACCGTGCTTCCATCTCATCAAACTTAGATGAGGTGGCGTTATCGTGGTCTCTCTGGCGGTCCATCAGCTCATGCAGACTCTGGCCATGCTCCTCACTGAGAGCTGAGGTGTTCTGGATCTGGCTGGCGAGTGTGCTGAGCTGAGTCCCCAAGTCATCCAGAGCTTCTCCATTGGAACGGGCCAGGGCTGAGTTATTGGCTGCCAAAACCTGGAGGTTCTGGACTTTTTCCTTTAGCCACTCTGTGTCAGTCCGGGTCTGCCTGGCTGTCTGCTGCAGACCCTGATAGTCATTCTTCAGTTTCTGCACCGCCTGGCCAGCGTCTTCGACCGTCTTCTGCAGCGTGCCGAGCAGATTGCGCTGCTGGGACTGGGTGATGTTTAGTGCACTGATACTAACCTGGGTCTGGCTCTGCACTTTGACCTGGCCCTGTATCTCTGACTGGAGCCGTGCAGTGTCTGTCTGGAGGTCGTCAATCATGCCACTGTAGGAGGCCAAAGTCTGGTTGACCCCGCGCAGTGAGGCCGCGTTGCCTTGCATAAAACTCTGCAGGGAGACGTGTCCGTTCTGCATGTCATCTCCAGTGATATGAAGCTCATCCAGCACGTCCCTGTTCCTAGTTGCCCTGAGAGCAACATCATTCAGCTGGTTGTGTAATGCGTCCAGATCTAACTTGAACGTCTTGATGTCACTTGTGGCATTAACTGACTTCACTCCTGCCTGATTATCTGAAAAGGTGACACACATCTATGTTAAAAGTCAAAAAGCACCTCCTTGTACTCAACATTTTAAATTTACAGATATAGTCGTTTAAAACTATCCATATTTAAATCTAATCTTGTGTTAATGAGACTTACCTAGTTTATTTAGGTCTGTCTCCACAGCATGGATCTTGCCTCCATCATTCTGCATGCCCTCTGTGACATTGTCCATTCTCTGGACCACTGACGAAAGGGGAAGAGAAGGTGTAAATAGATCCATACAGTATATAAAAAGTTAAATAAACAATTTAAATGAAAGCAAAGTTAAATAAACAATTGTATGATGCTGATGCAGTATTTTCTCTTTCTGTTTGGTTAGAGGAACCCTTATTAAATTATCTGTGCAAACAGAATTTACGGAGCCAAGCTGATTGAACAGCAGAGGGTGCTGCTGTGTTCATTCCTCTGCAGTGAATGACTGGAAACTCAAACAGCAATTCTAAACGCAGGATGTTGAACAGAGTAAAGAGTTTTCTACTTTTTTTTTGTAACTGGGCGACTGTGTATCTGTTGATCAATACAAATCTCAATTTTCAGAGTACATTCACAAATTCCACTTCAAGAGTCGGCTATAAACAATGTCAAACACATGATGAATAGCACACTCTGACTCTGGTTCCACTTTCTCTCTCCTCTACACATCTGCAAACAAAGAGTCCATTTCCTCTCCTCCTGCGTTTGTTTTTCTGTCGGTATGTGGGCGTCTTAAAACTGCACTGGAAAACATCCTTAGCTATCCCTGTTATCATTCCAGTAGTGACAAAAACACAAAAGAATAACATGCACTTGGGACAAACAAGAACACACAGGCCCAATTTCAAAGCTGTCGGTCAACTGCTGAGATTGCAGCTTGAGCCTCCTCGCTATCCCTCTAAATTCCAAAATTATTTCTCTTTTTAATTGTATTAGAATTATTGTATTTGTTGTCCATGACATTCATTCAATATGACTATATTGCTACAGCACTGAGACTTGCCCTTGATAATAGAGACAGAAATGCCTGTCACACTATCTTTCCTCCCTGATCTGACCTGACCTGGTCTAACATACCTTCTTATTCTCTCTGTTAATCTTTCCATCCCCCACATTCACGTATTGGAAAAGCATTATTGAGTTGTATAAGGTTGCTAATTTGAGTAAATAGAATTTTATTTATTTATTAATGTTGGTTGGTAAACTACAGTGCTGTTTAAAGGGTGCAGATGAGGCAACAAACACAACACAGAACCTTCCCTGTATGCAAACTATTTTGGACACTTGCAGCCATTTGTGAGTCAACCTGTGGTTCATGAGACAACAAATTGCTACCAAGCCATAAAATCTCCTCTGGGTTGTTAAGCCGGGGTAGTCGCTGCAGGGTCATCTGTTAGACATTAGAACCAAACCACCAAAATCACATGGGCTCCACTCAAACACAAACCCAAAGCTGGAAACATAAAACAATCATGAGAGCACTTGCAGGTTCAGATTTAGATCTTAACTCGTAGACCATATTTTGAATAAAATCATTCCCCACTAGATGAATGCAGTTTTTGTCTGTTGGTTGAGCTGCATGCTTCACCAGGTTAAGGCGCCTATAGAGCAAGTATGACTTCAACATCTTTGCTCAAGGATATTTTGACAGGTGTTCTATAATTGATTGGGGCCACACATGTGTAAGGCTGAACAATACACAAAGTGCATTCCATATTGATGGCGCCTGAGATATCTGGAATGCTTTTCTGTTTCTATTTATCATCATTGCACTGATCCAAACAGGCAGAAACAGTAAAAATGTGTTGCAGCAAGGACAACGATGCTCAATCACTGTATTTCCAATCTCGAGCTCTGGCTAATCTCCGGAAGATATCAATTCAGTGGAGAGTAAACAATGTATTCTGTCAAGGGAGTCTCTTCAAGTGATAACTCTTAGGCTGAACTCTCTGACTTGGTTGGATATAGTTTTCCATTGTGTTGCACTGATGAACCCTTTGACTTTCATCAAACCTTTGCATTTGAAAGATTGCATATGTCCATGATATTAATTCAAGATGACTATAGTTGCTAAAACACTGAGACCTGCAGGGGGCAGGGGACGAGGAAGTTAAGGGAAAATCTGCTGATATTTCATTTATATATTCATTTGGAAACTGAAATATAGAAAATAAGAAGTAGTGTACAACACTGATAGTCTACATCCACGCTAGCAACTCTTAAGGCTGTACTTATGCAAGTTATGCTTTGAGCTAAATGCTAACGCCAGCATGCTAAACATGCTTACAATGGCAATGTTACCAGGTTGAGGCTGTACTTCTGCAAGTTATGCTTTGAGCTAAATGCTAACGACAGCATGCTAAACATGCTTACAATGGCGATGTTATCAGGTTGATGTTTAACAGGTAATGTTTACCCTGGTTGCAAACTTAGTGTAGCTTGTTAGCATACTAACATTTGCTCCTTGGAGGTTTTTGGTCTTTTTGGACAAATTAAAGATTTTTACTTGACTATGGTATTACATGAAAAGTCAGTGGGATACATCCTCTGGCACCCTTGAATGTATGCACACAATGTCAGGATAATCAAACATTTGGCTAAAAACAACAAAAGGTTTGTATAAAATAAGATATGATTGATGATTGATGCCTTAAAAATGCCCCATTTAAGTCTGACTTTGGGTATTAGCCTATTGGTTTTAAAGAAGCTGGACTTGTGAAGGTGGATCTAGACACTGTGGGTTTAAAACCTACTCGTCTTATTTGAGTAAATCTGTGTTGAATGTAAGACTAAATGTTGGATGTTCTTGTGTTATGTGAGCTGTATTGTGGTCAAGGTCTACAAAAAAAAAAAAAACTACAGTATTGCACAAGAAGCAATGTACTATGTCTTCAGTTTTGACTTACCTTTGTATCCGAGGACGGCCACTGCTATAGTGAGCAAGGCACAGAGAACATAGAGCAGTGCGATAGCTGCCCTCAGGGCCCAGTCATTTTTACACTTGGTGCACTCTGTACCCTCCTGAATTCCTGCAACATACAAAATAATTTGTGTCACAAATCAGCGTACGGTATGCAGTTGTAATGCTAAGTCCCGGTAACAGAGGACAATGTTGAGAAGCAGTACTAACTCAATTATTGTGCAACTGGAACAGGGAGTTAATAAAAATACACCAAAATGAAATGAAATCACATAGGATAACTAAGTTTAGTACTGTGTGTCTAAAGTGGGACATGCTGTGCCTTTCTTCAGACAACTATCAATTGAAAACATTTGCCTTCATGAATAACACTCCGTATGAAACTTTAAAAACACAGCACATGTGTTCGCCATACGACGGAGAAACCGAAACAAAACAGTACCATTCCACGTTCTGTGTCATTCCTAGCCATCCAACCTAAAACCACGATGCAGTGAAATTTTGGGTTATTCATGTCAGAGACTTTCACTAGTCTTAACACCATGTCCTGAAAACCCCTAACACCATGTGATACAATGCTAAACATTATACTATAGGCAGGATGTTTACTTGACTTCATTATAACTGACCATGGAGCCTCTGGCAAGCAGATTGAGAGGCAGCTGGTGTACATTCACAACAGGCAATAAAGATATTTATGTCGATGGAACAATCTTTAAATCAGATTATATAGGAAGAGAGAATGTGTGGAAACATTTAACCGTTTGATAGACAGGAAGGTTATAGAATAAATAGCAAGAGCAAAAACAAAACTGTTTAAAATAATGTAACATTCAAACTTATAGTTCATATAATAAACTGCAACTCATAGGAAACTATGGTTTGGGTATTATTTTCTCTCTGGCAGTGATAACGTACTCACTAAAAGTAACTGCTGGGATCTTGAAACTGGATGACATTGCTAAAAATAAGAAGCAACACAAAGTCAGACAATTATGTTAGCTACTGTACCACTTTTATCGGAGGTTATACCAAAGTGAGCGCACCTTAAAAGTCAACATTCCTCATTGCACAGAAAAACAACGAGTGTGCACAACTATGGCAAGTACGGCAGGTTTAAATAAAGTTGGTCTTTGTTATTTCTTGGCTAATCTGCCGGTTGGATTGATTGGTTTCTGTGGCTTCTTAGTACGATATTTTCATTCAGCGAGCTGAAATCATGTCACCCGTAATGGGACTGATCGTGAAGCCACAAAAGGCTCCATCCTTCCCAGTCAGGGGTGGGCCTGGACCACCAGAGGGGTGCTGGGGGTTTGGCCTCTCGGCTTTGGACCCACACATCTGTGCAAACATCACGTCTGACCACCTTAAAGGGGCCCAGCCTTGGACCCAGACATGGATATGCAGGCCACTGTTGTCCTTATGTGTGCTGAGAGCCTCATGTTGGGAGTCAGTGTGGAGTGCTCCATCAGAGAAACCCCCCCCCACTGGTCCTGACCACATGCTGCTTAAAGGACAACATCACACCATGTAAACAAGCAGCCGGCCGTCTGCAGGTTCTGGGTCAAGAGCAAAGCGGGGGAGGTATTTCTGTCACTGAATTTAAAATTCTTTCTCACAGACTCTTGCTATTCTAGATGTTTCAATAATTAACTTTTCTAAAAAGCTCTCACTACCAACATACAAGAACAGATTCTTCTAGGTACAATGCCCCCACCTCTGCAGTTTAAGACGTTGATTACTGGACTCATTTTGAGATTCAGATTTTGACAAGTAACAAAAAAATGTTGGAACAAAAACGATGAAATCTCTGCATTCTGCTGCATTCATTTAGATTTTTCAAATGTTAAAAATGCAATACTAAATCGGTGGCGCACTTTAAAGAAGAAAAGAGTCCATAGTGAGGGGGCAGCTATGGAAAATGTGTTTAGATTCTGACTTGGCACATGGATGTTCAAGCTATTTGCACATCATGGGAAAAGTCTGTGTATGAGAGTAAAATCATAACCAGATATGAAAGTGCTTTAACTGTCAAAACACTGTCACTATTTAGCACACACTGTGCTGTAGAACCTGCCAGTGACAGGTTACTAACCCAGACTGTCATGTTCTCACAGCCATGATGCTTCCACTGAAGTAACATGGAAATTCATTCTGGGCAGAGCAGCTTGTAGCTCCTTCCAAGGTCGCAACATTTTCCCACTGCTTGTCACTGGAGTGTTTTATGTTCCCCTCGAAGGGATTTTGCTCAAGCAAAGATTCTTGTGGCACAAGGTAATGCTAAAAAGCTAATTGCTTCCAAGGTAGCTGCAGTATTGTGTTACACAAATTCAGAAAGAAAAGAAAACTTCTATATTCAGACTACATACTATTCATATTTCAACTTTCTTTTTGCTTATTTTCAAACAACCTGCTCTTGTTTCTAACTATACTTGGAAATAATATATTTTTAATGAGTAGGTGCTTGTAAATATATGTAAATATCGAATGGGTAAGTGTACATTTACTGTGTGTATTTTTCATTTCTGAAGAGAGGTGAGTAGCTAGGTCTGTCTGTGTGTGTGTGTGTGTGTGTGTGTGTGTGTGTGTGTGTGTGTGTGTGTGTGTGTGTGTGTGTGTGTGTGAATGTACTTGTGTTGTTTTGTCTCATGTACTGTTTTCTGTATATTTGTTTTAAGAAAACAAGATGATTCATCCTAAAATGTCTATGTTATATACTAGATGTGGGCAGAGCAGTTGTCTGATGGCTTGCTTTTTCATAATTACATTCACAGAGGATGTTAAGGTGTGTTAAGGTAATCAAGTAGTAAAAAGTAGTAAACATTTCTGAGACTGAACTCACACTGTCTGTTATCCTGATGATGATAATTCAAGCATGCTACAGCGAAGTCTTGGACATTCAAAAAGATCATGTGCAATCTTTTCAAATCAAATTCCGTGGGTCATGAACATTTTGATAGAGCGCTAAAATCCAAAAGTCACCATCATTTCTTCTTTGCGTGTACGGCTTACTCAGTTTTGTGTTACAACCCCTGTGATTCAGTGTGTCATGTTTCATATCCAAAGGGCCATTAAGACTTATCGCCGTCTATGCATAAACTACCACACTGCATAAACATGCTGACACATACATGTCATGAGCTGACTAAAAACACATTGCTAAACTAAACGGCCCGGTGCAGAACACAGGAGGCCTGAGCCCGCTGAGAGTTAAGAAGCTGGACAGCAGCCAGGAGGTCCCAATCAACAAGATGGAATCCGGCCAGATTATCCCCGAGAGATAAATAAATGCCAGAAAAGGCTCAAAAGCGCAGAGGTTACATGGAGTATACTGTATTTTACATGTTATTGCTGTCAAGTGAGAGCCATGTAGCTCCAGTTTGGGCCTGTTTTTTGTACTTAGGGAATCATTTATGGGCCGAATTTATGGACCAACACAAAAACAAGCGCAAATTCGCAATAGCTGTGACCACGAACACGCATGCAACCACACGTTCATACACACACACGCACAACCTCACAAACTTTTAATGTTCTCCTAGGGCGACAACTGTGGCCGCCAAAAGATGGGGAAATGTGTGCCGACAGGCTGACAGAGCTGCTTTAGAGCTGCTGGTCGGACCTATTAAGCATTTATCTCAAATCTCAAAACTACTTTTCAGCTAGTTTCTTTCAGGCTACCAACGTGCCTCTAGGGAGGACTTTGTTGGTCTGGACTAACATATATCAACAATTGGATAGACTACCATTAAACAGTTTGTATTATTTTATGTTTTCTTACTTTGTGTATGTAGTTCGTGACCCGCAGACTACCACATGGAAAGCATGTTTTGTACTGTACTGTTGCAGGATTGTTTGAGAAAAAGAAAATCGAAATGACGAATAAAATCATTTCATTTGTCTAATACCTTAGTTTATGACCAAATACCTGCAAAATAAAAGACATCAGTCTCATATACTTTGTGCTAGTTAATTATTATTTATTAATTAATTACCAGGCTCCACTAAGATGTGAACACGGAAAACACCTAAACATCAGAGCGTTAGCATTGTCATTGTTAGCATGCTGACATTAGCATTTAGCTCAAATCACCACCGATGCTGAAGAACAGCGTCACAGAGACTCTGAGGTAAAATCCTTTTTGACAAGGACACTATACATTTGAAGGACAGAGGAAAAGAAACAGGGACAACCAGAAAGAAGCAGAGAGAGAAAGATGGGGGTTCCGGTGTGGTGTCTGTAAAACAGCTGTATTTAATTTGGACTCTGAGTCAGTCAAAAAAAAATGATTCAACACTTATTCCCTTATTCCATGTACCTGCTATTCGACTCGCCTGCATGCCCTGTCTCACTCCTGGCTGGCAGTGGAAACTTCCATGGCAACACAAAGAAAGCCTGTACAGACTCAAGCCTTTTTGTGTGAAGACCCTTTGTGCAGAGTGTTAATACTATGTTATATACAGTAACTGGGCGGCTACCACAGCCGAGTGTGGTCACAAGTCAAAACCCAGTAGTAGCACGGACAGGCCATGTCTCTCTACTCAACCTGGATGGAGTGTGGCGGATTACAATGCTGCCAAATGCTGCATTTCCGTCTCACATTTCCAGAGGGAACACTCATATTTTTCTTTTTAAGTTGTTACTATGTGGTATCTGTCTACAAATGTACAAACTACAAATCAAACCAACATGTCAGAACTACAATTACATCTAATTGTGGCTCACATTACAGTTTGTAATTTCCATAACCATTCTTGAACTGGTTTAAAATGTCCTTAAGCAAAACAAAACATGCCCAAGTAGTAGACACATACAAGTATATACAACAAAACCACAGTTTGTCACGAAGACAAAAGAATAATGTTGTTGTTTTAAATGTGAAGTGAATTTGTCTCATTACTCCAACCTACTTAAATGAAGACTTACCATTAATGCAGTTTCGTGGGTAAGACATATAATACTGCTGTCATGCTAAGATTTCATGGTACACATTACCCACATTCATAATACTTCAAACAACAAGCAGTTGATGCACATTTAGTTTCAGTGGTACAGGTTACGGCCTGGAGCAGTTCAACCAAAGACAGATTTTTACTTGTATTTGTATAATTTGGAAGATGTCCTGAGGCCTGTAGAGGTGACAGTATCCAGTGTTTCTTATGAAAAAAAGCTAAATGAGGGGAAAGGTAAACAGAACTAGGAGTCTACAGCTATGATAGCGGCTCAGTCAGGATGTATTATAGCCAAATATTAACTTCAGCATCCTGACATGCTCACTATTATAATGCAAACATAACGTTTGTTATTCCCTATTAATAAAGAATGTGTAACTTACAATCAGAATACCTCAGATGTTTTTCTAGACCTTTGACTTCAATTAAAACTGAGCTGGACATTATTTAATATTATTTATTTATACTCTTTTAAGAACACTTGATATTTAACTACAACACCACCTACACAAAGATTATTGACCCAGTGAAGCATGTTGACCTGATGATGTCCCTAGATGAAAGGTCAGGGGGTCACCAAAGTCATTGAGATTCATCCTTTGGTAACCATGAATGTTTTTGCGAAAATTCATAGCAATCCAACCAATAGTTGTGGATATACTTCAGTTTCGATCGAAGTTGTGGACCGTTGTTTAGCAGACAATTTGTTGACACTCAGAGCTTAGTTTTATTACTTCCTGTCAGTAGATGTGTCCGTGTCCGTCACTTGAATTTAGGTAAATAAAGCGCTCTTCTCGTTTGCAATACACCACAATTCAGACAGAGAAGACTGTAATTGTTCTTATTTATCTTGCCTAGGTCAGCTTGGGCTTGAAGAACTGAGTTTGGTACTTCTGACTTCATTCTTGAGACAATGTCGAACCTTTAACGGAGCTCACAAGGTGCGCAGGGTCACGGTGTCCCCCTCTGGCCCTTAAAGCTACCCCAATATTAACTGTCGCCAACTGGAATGTTAACAAGTAAACACTCACCAACAGAGGAAGTTACCACTGAGACAAATTACTAAGACATTAAGCTCCTTGAATTGCTGAGCTAGCCTGGGCTGTGTTTTTTTTCACTCACTACTAACAGGTTTATGACACTTTAAATTGGGCCCTGTGCCTCTAGAACATCTGGACCTTGTTACAGTGGAGCCAAATCAAAGGACGCATGCAAACATTTGATACATAATCCCTTCATGCCAAGCATCATAAGGATAACAGGCTGAGCTCTTTAACTTTGCCTTCTGTGGGCTACTTTGGGTGTTTTTATAAGAAACCTTCTCCGTGGTACTCATGATGAGTAAGAAGATCGGTGGTTTACAACCAGAGATCTTTATGTTGGGCTGTTTAAAGAAAAATAACATATGGATTGCTGCATGTCTGAACAGGATGAGATGCCCTCATTACCAATGCACACAAATAACACATTGCATAAAGCTGACCAAGCTGAACGGGTTCCTTTGAAGGCCTTGGCCAGAGGCTGTAACATAAACACCATACAGGGATATACAGTACAACATGTACCAGCGTCTCTGGAAAACCTCCTCTTTAGCATGCTATCATTCCTCAAGTCTTACACTGTATAGGACCGCAACACTTAGGGTAGAACAACATGTACAAAAACGATTAGGGGGGAAGAGGGGGTCCTTTGCAGAAGGAAAGGAGGTCACTTTTTTTCTTTTAACTTGTTGTGAGATTTATTGTGAAAGGTCAAATAGTTACACCACAAAGGTTGCTTTCATTTTTATGATTATCGCTTTGCTTTTTGAAAGAGCTGTCTGTAAGAAATGTCTCCCAACACGACCAGTTATTGACTCAGGCATCATGTCATTATTTGAGAAAGGGTCACGTCTGATCTCATACGTATCAGTCTGTAGCATTATCTGATATAATTCATTCTGCAGCTGTAATAATAATAATTTACTTAGCAGCTCTCTATTCAAAAGTGGTGGCTGGAATAAATTGTCAAACAAAATGCTGGGGAGGGTCTTGTTATTTACAAAATGATATATAAGATTCAACCCCCTCCCCACAACCATTAACTTTTGTACAGCACCTTAATATACTGTATATATATATATATATATATATTTTTTTTTTGCTGATAATTAGCTTAGCTTTTAGAAATGTGTTTATTTTTTACTTGATAAATCCCTTTAACCTGTTTATATACCACTCAAGAGCCACCACGATCTTGCCTTCTTGCTCTTTATGTCGAACTTTGCAAAGTTTTTTAATTGCAAGTCCCTCAAGTACCATGGCATGCTTTTGGACACATGCAAGTTTCATGGAAGTTGTGCAACAACAAGTGAGAAACATTTGGAAATGATGAACAGTGGGGAATCCGCTGACAAAGGCATGCAAAAGGAGAAAAATGGCATCCTTCAGTGGAACAGAGTTCACCGTTGAGGGAAAACTTTATGGTGCATTTCTTGTTAGCTGAGCAGGCCCCTGTTTTGTTTTTTTTAAGTGCTAAAAGGCACAAACAGAGCCTAATTGGTAAAGAAAACAGTTAGCTGGCTTATTAAAACAGGGATTCAGATCCAGTGAAGCAGTGAACCTTGAGTTTATTAGATCAGGTCATCTGTCCTTGGTTAGAAGATGACAGACTATGACAAATGGGTCCTACGTCGTAATCTCAATAGACAGACTTTTAAGCATGCAAGTGTGCCTCATAAACAAAACTTGTCCACTGTTTAAGGGATACTTTGTGGGGCAGGATTGGATATCAAACAAGTGTTTCTGTTTCAGTCAGCAGTTTCCATTGTAGACTAAAATCCAGGTCCACTGCGTGTCTCCTGGCCTTACTGTGGATCGGGAGATTTGGAGATAAATAGTTGGCGTCACTTCTGGTACCACAAGTTTCAGGGACGTGATTGAGGTCCATCGTCAGCTGGCAAGCAGAGATGGTGTTGGCAGGCAGGATTTATTTATGGAATTGAATCAATATTCACAGGAAAAGCTGTAAAATGCAACTCAAATAGCACCTGCATCTACACTATTAAAAAGGAATGTTTTAAAGCAGGAACATGCACGTTTGTACACTCGTGCAAACACTTAAAGGACTTATTCATTTACGTGAGTTATTTAAACTCCAAAATTACATTTCTCTCATCACTTGTCATTCTAAATAATGATTATGCATGTCAATGGTTTTAAAGACTGATTACCTTTCATTTTATATGCCTGAGCTGTAAAACTGGGCCTGAACCAACAATGACTTGGAAAACCATTTAATCATATTTATTACCATTTCATAAATATGCCATAGTTATATTTATCATAATCTAGGATACTCAATCAAGATAATCCATTATGCACAGTGAATACAAGGTCCAACATTTTTTGTAAAATCATAAGTCTTTTCCTCTGAAGGGGTTAAGACTGAGTTGCACATCCAAACAGTATTTCTAATCATTTAAAGTAGGCTATGTGCAGCACTTTGGAAGGTTTCACCCTCATCTGGAACTTTACGTTTATAACTGAAATACAGGACATTTACAGTAAGAAAATGCACTCCTTTATAGCAGACGTTTCAATTACCAGCATTCACATCCATGAATGTAGAAAAACATGGAAGCCATAAACTGACTTTATCAGCCTGAGAGAAGAACGAGAGACCCCCTGACTCCTCCTGCTCATGTTCCAGTGTTGGCATGTTGAAATGAGGTAATTATAAGTAAAACAGGACCATGTGAACCTCAGAGAGGGAGAATATGGAGGTTGATCCTCACTTTCACCATGTCAGTCACACCACATCTATTCTCTATTCTTTGACATATGACATGTTCTTCTGCCCTCACTAAGTAAGTGCACACGTATGCAGCATGTTGAACTCGCCTCCATAAAGGTTGAAGACAGTAATGGGCCTTTGAGGTTTTTTTCTGACACTAATTGCGTAACTGTGAAAACAGCGGTGGACAACAGTGATAGTGATGAGAGAAAAAACGGCAATATGCCATAAACTAGAAGGACACTTGGAGAACCTGCACCGCCGACAAGACCATTTCCAAAAGTGAAAAATAATGTGTGTATCCGCCCTGTGATTTTGGATCCGCTCCAAAATGTCATGCGTTCGTCCATGGCCCATGCATGTGTTGAGTTAACAAACAAACCAGCAAACTGAACATGTAACATTACCTCCTTGGCGAAGGTATCAAGAGCTACACTTACTGTACTATTAGTAAGCAAACTGGTTTCACAAAAGTATATGCTAAATGTTCAGTTAGCTTCTCTATGTCGCACCTCATGCAAGTAAGAAACAACTTACAATATCAACATTACAGCCACGAGACACAAGAGTAAAAGTTAAAAGAAAGTACATAACTTCAACTGTTAGCCCAACAGGAAACTAGTTACTCAGAATGTTGTATTAGCATCACATTAGCATCAGACAGCTAGTCTATGGCTAGTTAGCTTGGCTATCAGTAAACTGATAACTGAACAACTAAATCAACATCTGCAACATTCACAATTCTATAATAAAAAGAGTACAGGTACAGTTAGTATTCCAACAAGGGCAGTTAGCATGTCAGTATGTTCTTGTCACAGAACTGATGAAAGGCTACATTTCCTTAAAATGTGAGTTAGCTTAAACTGCAACTGCAATTGAATTGAACTGTGCCAGCATTTGCTATAGCAACTGAAACTCACTGATGGTGGCACAATAATGTCAAAATGTTCCCAAATGACTAATTATCTTGGATCCAGCATGTCATGTGACTGATCACCTGATTGGGTTTGGCTCAAGAACCCAATCTCAATCCTAAAAAGCACCTCTTCATAGCTAACAGGCTATTGGGTTCCAAAGGTGCAGCGAAGGTGTGAGTTATGTAGTCTGCCAACACATGAAACATGTTATTATAAATTAACTGGCCACTTCACAAAACCACCATTAGCCAAGTTGTAAAACCGTTTCTGTCATTTACAGGGTTAGGCAAAGTGAACAAGAGGTTCTAGTAAAGCAAGAACTTATGGGAAGTTGTGTTTTGGACTGAAACCTCAATGTAGCAATGTGCTGTGCCTTTGCTCTCATTATTTCTAGAACACATTTTTGCCAAACTAATTTTCCTATTACCAGGAAAAACATGCGGCACTCTGTTTGTGAAATGTGGATTATATAAGTGTGATCAATATCAAACAAATCTATAATTGTAACCATGTTAGTCTGGAGAAATATTTTGTTTAAATTGGTTCCCTCAGGGAACTATTTGTGCCTTGGAAGACGTCTAAAAATCAGATGGAGTGAGATCAATCAAACAGCCTGACTGTTCCTAAACTCTATCTCACCACAACAACATGAACACAAATAAATTGAGACATATTTTGTGATGCGGGTTGAGAATATATCATTAAACATTCATGTGAACCCAAAACCGCTGCTTGGGTGTCAAGCTGAACACTGGAGTTAACTCTACGGACCATCTGTGCAGTTGGGTTTTCGTGGTCACGCCTGCTGGGTGGCCCGCCGTGGAAACACTTAAGATACCGAATCAGCAACAATCGTCACCCAGCCTGATGATAATCAGCCTGAGTCTGTGTTGTACTCAATACCATCACAGCACACCACTGTCAAGCTTCATCGCGCAGCAGAGCCAATAAAACCAAACAGTGTGGACGCAGCAAGCCGTCCGGCCAAGTCTGGCTTTTCTTTTGGGGTAAAACGCTGACCACAGAGAGGGTAACTGCCAGCTCAGGCCAGTGTAGCTGCACTGTGGTCCATGTAGAACGTTTTGTAATGTAGTCATACACCTTTTATCAATAGATGCCATATTCTAATTGTCCAAAATGCAAAAAAAATTATTGCAGGTGCTCTCTAGTCATGAAGAGGTTTGGAGATATTACCTCTGAGATGTTTGTTGCCATCCAGTACTAACAATTGTGCTCTCAAATCATTGGATAATTAGCCTGGTTTAAAGCTTGCTTTCCACATTTCCAATTGTTGAGTCATTCAAATAAGTATGTTGTTGTGGTCATTGGCACCTATTTCCTCATTTGCAAAAACAACTAATCACATCAGTATCTTTAGAATGGAGACGTCATCTTCCTTTGCCAGAGCCAGAAAAATAGCGACAGTCCACAAAAATGGCAACAAGCTTGGATGTGACTGAAACTGTATGCAGCTTGTGAATCAGTGTACATAAATAACATCTCTCAAATATACATATTGTGATCAACATGACAAACGACTAACTTCCTTTTGTGTCGAAAAAAAAGAAGCAAATTAACCAGGAAATCAAAAAAGAAATTATTATTAAAAGAACAAAATACAATTTCATTCACCTCTATAAGATGTATGTACATGACTATAATTCAAGAAGTAAGTGAGAAAATTAGCTTTTGTGTAAAGTGGGTAAACTTACCCTGAACTATTGCACTAAACTACTTAAAAGAATGTGAACTTAATCCTTTAAACATAAAAGCTGCTGTAGTATGTTCAGGCAGACCGAGTGATTCTGATGTTTTCATGTGCAGCAGTTGTACAGATGTGAATTGACATGAACACATGACTTGAAACGATCATTGGAAACACTTGAGAGCTAAGTCAACGGAAAAACTTTACATGGCTGCCTTCATTGCACAACGCAGACATTTACATACAGACATACTAAAGCATAAACAAGAAAAATAATGAGTGGTGTGCTGGTGTGAGGCCAATGTAATCACAGCCGGAAAAACGCAGGCAGGTCCGAGAGTCGGATAGTGAGCCGCTCTGTGACATTTTTCATTCTAGCTTTCTGCTGTTTTTCAAAGAGAGGAAGCAGAGAAGTTGACGTTGGCCCTCTCTGGAGCCAAAGACCGCCATTACGTGTAACACTGAAGCTAAGCCTTATGCAGAACTTCTTAAACCTATCCAAGATTTGTTGACAGAAAATGGAGTCAAACACATCCAATACTTGTGTGTGTTATTCTTGTGACTGAGCTAAAGACCTGCTGGGAAAGTATAGCTTAACAAACATCCATTATGTGAAAGAAGACACCCTATCGGATGTCAGTCGGTTGCAGGCCTGTCGTTACAACTGCTCCACGTATCCCTCAGGGACACGTAGCATGGAGTGGTGTGAAGATGTTTGATGAGGTGGTTAGGACGACTTTGGTCAAAACAACTACGGCTTTATATAAAACCGCTTACTGACAGAAGCTTCACTGCAGCTCCAGAAATGTTTTGTAGCTGAAATCCTTTTTCACTGACATATTGAGTTAGTCGAGCTCCTTATCTGACGACTGCATAGCAATGTCTGCACTGTATGCTTTTGATACTGTAAGTGACTGCTATAAAGATAAGATGGAAGTCAAGGCAGCTGGAGCTCATTTCGATCTCCAAGCTCGATAACAAATGGTGCCATGCCGTAGTTCAGGCTGTTCCATATAGCACACATATCTGAAGATTAGGGGTGTAACGTACACAGAGGTCACGGTTCGGTGCAGTGGAAAAGATCCCCCAAATGAATAAGGATACGTTTCGTTTAATCAGTTCATTCGGAGTAAGTAAAGATACATTATGTACATATCCATAAGTGTGTGTGAATGCACCATTACAGTCCGTCTCAGAACATAAGGGTATATCACTTCCTGTACTGCTACCCACCGTTAGCAGTAGACATAAATGATATATTAGGCCTGAATATTCCAGGATGTAATTCGATGTAATGTGTAGGAATGCTGAGATGTTTAACATCTAAGGAAGTAATAACGGACGGAAAAATAAACGTTGAAATACAAAAAAATCGAATTTTCCCTCTGAAATACATTTTTCCAGTCAAATGTTATGATCAGTCCGTCTCATGTTTGGCTGCATGTACATCCCATGCTGACTTATACTAAACTCCCACTGTGTGAACACATTCCTCTACTGACCGGTAAGATATGTTGCAGCACATATTATCAGCTGTGTTAAGCTTCGCAAACAAAGGGGTTTGTTGAGCCGACCTGCAGCTGACCTACGCCTGTCCCTCCGCTAACACTCTCAGCAGAAATCCTCATGGCATGTTTCATGCTGGCCCTTGCCGGGACTCAGTGATTTGTGCAGTGTCTGGGAAGCATTCCCGCCTGCCTGTCATTGGTCAATCCGGGATTGACCCACCATCCCTTTGACCAGTCACAGACCGCTCCTGCAGATCTGGGATAAGATCAACAACAAGTCGAGCCAGCAGTGCTCTGCGCTGGTTTATCTGTCTCTCTTATTCTAACCGTGTTGTTAACGTATACTTCTTTGTAATGCTTTAATGTTTTCTCCCTCTGTCCTCCTCCTCCAACTCACTCCACTCTTTATTGAAAACACTAGTGAGTAATCTTTCATTAGGACGGCAGAACACAAACTGCATGCATGCATGCCCTGGAGGGGGTTGTAAGTAATAGGCAGGCATTCCAAAAACATTCTTTTTCTGGTAATAAAGTCCCCGTTAATTAAAACCATTTGTTGTTGTGCTCCCAAAAATAAATCGAGCGAGGAATGCGACTCAGAAAAAACAAAGCATATTCATAAGAAAGCAGTTGTAAAATATAATAACAAATACATTTTTGTGAAAACATCTCCACATGAGGTTGCATTTTTTTCTCTTTTTCCATCCCCCTCTTCCCCCTCTGTCCTTGACACATTGCTGACACAGCACAGCCCAAGCATAGACCCTGAATGCTTCCACCTCTCTCAGAGTATATAGGTTTGAACTGAATAAACTTCCACTATGGATACAGGAAGTGGCTCGGCAACTTCTCAGGTTTGGACATGCTCTCGGTGGGATAATAGACCTATTGTGGAAAGCAGATGTCAAAATGAGTCAAGAAACCTCATTCCTCTCCGCACGGAGGACATACGAGAAGCATAGAATATATTTCTCTGCCAGCACACAAGTATGTGTGGAAGCCACAGACAGATGACATGTCAAAAGACAACCTAGTCAAACTATTTCCTGCTCAGAGAGAGATGAAAAAATAGATACCACTCTCATGTCTATGTGTTGAATTTGGAGTCGTGGAGGTGATTAGCTTAGCTTAGCATTAACACTGGAAGCAGGGGGAAACAGCTAGCATGGTTACGTCCAGAGAATATGTTTACCAGCACCACTCAAGTGCACATTTTGGCACTATATCACATTTCTTTCATCCTTCCACAAACAGAAATGCAAAGAAATGTGGCAATTTATTGTTTAAGGGACAAACAACAACCAGGCGTAGTGACTCCCTGGAGTCTTGTTGTCACTGCGGTGGAGATGTTGCAAAGAAATGGACGGTTGGTTAGATTGTTGAGATGAGAAATAGTTACAGCAGGCTAGCTGTTTATTTTCTTCCAGTCTTCATGCTAAGCTAGGCTAATTACCTCCTGGCTTTAGCTCCACACTTAATGCGCAGACATGAGAACGGTATTAATCTTCTCATTTAACTCTCAGTATAAAAGCGATTAAGCGTAATTCACAAAATGTCAAACTATTCCTTTAAAAAGAAACCCTGAATAAATGAGGGGAGAAACAACAAATGCAGACGCTTCCCAAGGGGATCACTAAATGGTTCAACAGCTCCATTATATTGTTGTTGTTTTATTACCTCCAGCAAGGAGGTTATGTTTTCAGTTTGGTGTGTGCGTCTGTCTGTCAACAGGATTATAGAAAAACTACACGCCCGATTGAAACCTGGTGGAAGGGTGTAGCATGTGCCAAAGAAGAACTCATTATATTTTGGAGCGGCTCCAAATCATGGGGCAGATACACCAATTATTTTTCACCTTCATTATAGTGCCAAAAAGAGCATTTGTGTTGCATTCATGTGATGTTGTAATAAATGTAAAAAAATATTTTCAACTGGGAAAATTCACGTTAAGCCGGAACAACAACTCGTAAACAGCTATCAACGTGTTGTTTAAGTACTGAGCAATAAAATACAACATATCTTCTTTATAGCGTCCATGTTGTTTTCATATAACGACTTAAAGCTCATGAACACACCGAAGTCGGAAGAATGATTATCCAACTCTAGAAATGGGACCATCCGGGAAGCACATGAATGCACCATTGGCCTTGGCGGATGTCTGTGCTCTTCGAGTGCCAGTCTAAGTTTAAGCTTATATGAATATTTTGACGTGTTTCAAGTCCACAGGCAGCGAGTATTAGACACTCAACAGATACATTCTTGGTGGAGTGTTCCTTTAACCCTTGGTCCTGTACAGCTGCTTAGTAGTCAGAGTTCAAGCAGCGAGAGTAAAAGTACAGATGTTATGAATAAATGTATCCAGTAAATCTTCTCTAAATCACACATATTCTTAAAAAACAATGTTTGGTTAGAAGCTAGAAAATCCAAACCCTCCTCTTCTCGTAAAGAAAGTTAAATAAACAAACACATTCATTCAGGGGTTAGGCAATAAGATGTGTGTACAAGTTTTAATTTATCGTGATGACACACAATGTAGACTCCTAGTGCACCCACACTTCCTGACTGCTGCTGAGTGTCTGGACGACACACATTAAAACCAGAGGGACCACTGTGACTGTTTCACCTCAGTGTTGAAACTCGATCTCTGTTCTGGGACAGAAGCTGGAGAAAGTTATCGGGAGACACAAATGCATCACAATTAAATGATGGTTCTTCACAGCAAATAATACTGTCGATGAACAGTGGGACACAGTGAATTTAAGCGGTCAGTGTAGATTGGTTGGTGTATAAAACAGACAACCAAGAAAAAGTATTTTGCAAAATTGTATTGATAAATGACATTTGGTGCTACATGTCAATGATATAGATAAAGACACTGACACAGAGTACCTTGGTTCAAGCTAAATTACTAAACTGAAATGTGCTTCTGTAGTTCTCCAGGCTTGTCTTCTTTAGGCAGTAGTATCACTTTACTTTGTCACACACAGCATCATAGGACTTCAGAAATGTGATTATTGGCGAGGGTACAGCATCGATATAAATATGATTGGTCATGTAGGTCATGTAATTTGAGAAATTTTAATTGTTGGACAAATTTAGCATCACTATCTAAATATGCATATTAACTTCCACCATTGGTCTAGAGCTGTTTGTTAGATGGTACAGAGTGCTCAGTAATCTTCTTCATCATGTTTACTTGTTCTTTGATCAGATATTGCTTCATTTCAATCATCATGTAGTTATTAAAAAACATGAAAACATTTAAGAGGGAGGTGTGGCGTATTGTGTTAAATGTTACTGTACAAAAGGTACTCAGGTATTAGTACCAACATTAACAACTCATTTAAATAATACCCTGGGACAGAGGCCCCTGAAGGCTTATGATACATTTTCTTGAATAACTATTGATGCTAAAACCTCTTTTAGTCGTTTAGGACCAAGTTGTCTTGGTTTTCTACCAAGTTATTATGTCTATCTTTGTGCCGAGTGAAACAAAAGTACACTGAGATGTCGATGAAGTTGCAAAGTCAGGCGACTGGTCAGGAACACCCAGGATGCTGCGGTTTCCCTTTTCATGTTCTGCTGTTATAACAGAAAACTAAAAATGAAACCAGAAGCCAAAAATAAGTTTGTTTCTGGGAAATGAGGTGTGGCCTTCATTTAACCTTGTGGATTATTATTGTAGGTGGATTACAGCCAAGAGAAATACTGTATTGAAAGAAAATATTATTAGTGCAATCACATCACTGATGTGCCATAAGGGATGTGAACCAGTGAAGGTGGTGCTTTAAGTTCACAGCTGGAAGTCAAGAAGTCACTGGATACTCACCAAACCTCTTATAACCAAAGGACTGCACCTCCTCCTCATCGGCAAAGTCGTCTGGAAGGAGAACACAGAAATAAAGGAATTTGTTACGAAATAAAGATATTAAAAAAACAGAGATTTGTCTTATTACATCTACACATCTACTGTAAATAATTGAAATTCTTAGTGATGTGAAAAGCTCCCGGTAAATCTTCACTTAGATGAATTAAAGAATACCTTGATGAGCCTCAGTCACAAAACAAATCCCATCAGAGAAGCTCTTGGCACAGCATGTGTACATAGAAGGAGCTATACCAAATATTCAAAGTAACTTTACTTTCTAACGGTTTATCCCATGCCAAAGAGAATCCTTTGTAATCACGCCACCTTGGAGAAGGAAAAACAGTCTTGTTTAACCCTGGGTCCAGACGTGGGAGTCAGGAACATCTCCAAGGTCATTATCTTGACTTGACCTCCAGACAGAGTAAAGCCTCCCAACATAAAGCATGCCAAGGACTTAAAGGCCTCTTAGGTTAATTACCACGATAGCATCATTTCTGTGCAACACTTAGACACAATAAAACTCAAGTCAAGGTCCACTTATAGGCTTTTTTTCCCGGCGCTCTCGCATTCTTCATCAGGAGATAGAGTTTGTGAAATGCTGTTAAAAGCTCCAGTTTAAGGTGCTGAAGTCGTACTTTAGCTACTTTATGTCCAACCACCATTTCCAATGTCAAGAAGGAACTTTCACAATCAACATCAATCTTAATCGTCTTATTTAGTCCTTCTTAAATATACATTTCCCCGTGTTACAGATCACTGAAGCCATTCTGTGTATTGGTTAATATTTAAAACATAAAAACACAACCTGTCCCGCTCAGATTAGCTCAGCTCCCATGTCTGATGACCTAACAGGCCCTGAACGTCGTCTCCTTTCAAGCATCTCTTTCGCCTGTGGGAAAGTACTCTACCAACTTCAAAGCCTTTTTTTTTTTCCTGTGTCATCATCCATGGCCAGTGAAAATAAAGAAACACCACATGGCCCAAAGATCTTCTGAGGAAAAAGCAAATCTTTTCATCTAAAATGCCAAAAGCAGAGCGGTGTGGCGACAGCAATGGCTGTCCATCAGAGAAGTGAAGAAATGCTCCTCATAGTGAAAACAGGTGAAAACAAATCTGACGGGACATTGATAGTTAGATAGGTAGATATATATATATATATATATATATATATATATATATAGATAGATAGATAGATAGATAGATAGATAGATAGATAGATAGATAGATAGATAGATAGATAGATAGATACTTTATTGATCCTGAGGGAAATGTAGGCATCCAGTAGCTTAAAAGACACATGACATTACACATCTGTCCCACATTAAAAGTAAGAACAAATAATAAAATATAAGAGTGCACTGCAACATTGACAGGTGGCTGTGTAAACCTGAGCAGATGTAGTGCAAATAGAGTCAGTGCAAACAGTGTGGTGCAAATGTGCATACAGAGCTATAACCATAAATAAGTAAGCATTAAAATGCCCAAAAGATTCAGGCTAAAGTGTCATAATGCTTTAAATCCCGGGTTAAATGCACTTCAGGTTGTTTTTGCTTGCTCCCCCTGCCATCAGCGAGAGGATTGTCTGGTTTGTGATGTATTACGTTTCTCTTTGGGTGTTTCATGTGTAGGAATGTTCAGAAATGACTGTTCCTGGGGCTTAAAACTGCAAGAACTCACAGTTCTTACATGCGAGCAGGAATCTTCCGGAGAGCAGAGCGAGTTAAGAGGTGACGAGAACAGTCCAAACTGTTGTGAATAATCTGAAACCACATTTCACTTGTGGAATTTGTTCTCCCAATACCCCCAATACTCAGTTTTTCTGTTTGTGTTTCCAAGCAACATGATTGTGTCCCATTACAATGGCAATGTTACCGTAAGTATGGTTGGCTTTTCAAGAGCCATTCGGGGAAATGGAGTTCATCACATTTTTGCCAAAGGGGGGTTGAAACTGAGTGGATTTGAAAATAGATGTGTGGGATGATTATTGCAGCATGGGGCCATGATTATTCAGAACAACACCACATAAATAGATCCCAGTGAACAATGATGTGGTTTTATTGCAGGTCTAGGCAGCGTGGTTAAAACTGCGATACATTTGGTTAGAAAGTGATTAGCGTTTATGCGTCCAAACTACACGTACCTCTTGGTTAAACATCATTTTAATGAGTAGGTTCAAGGTATCGTTAGCATCTGCTTCACACTGAAATATAGTCAATTAAAATGCTTTTTAATTATACAATTATATCTAGTAGATAAAACTCTCACTTTTGGACCAAATTTAGCTCAACTTTAACCTGCAAATAAATGCTCACTGGGTCTGATGACTTACTACAATAAACCAATATTGTTGATGAAAACTACCAGCTGACTGTTGTGTTTTCCAGCACCCAGAAACACGCGAGTGTTTGTCTCTGTAGTGGGTATTATCCAATAACCAAAATCAAACAAGCTTAACATCAGAAGGCCACCAAAGGAATCCACTTTATGGAGGTGAAAGAGTTCAGACATTACTTTTGGCAAAAAAGTCTTGAACAAAGATCTTATTTTGTTTTTTTCCGGACCTTTTAACCACATCTCATGGCCTTCATCAGAGTCAAGTGACTTATTAACTGATTCAGGCCTGAAGTTCCAGAAAAAACAGATGTTTTTACTAAAAGCTCAAGAGGTTTTGGTGTTTTTCTTGTGGTTTATCTTTGCTTAATAGAAAGCATGGTTCCTGCTGCCTCTCTAGCCCCGGGTAAAAACAAACAAACAATAGACCCTCCCAGATGCATGCTGGTCCTACAGAATACCTGCCTACTTGTATATAAAGATGTGTCCAGGAAGTGGCCGGCATGGCAGTCACACCACACATATTACTGTGAGAGTTATTCATATTCATGCCCACAATGGAGAGCTTTGTGTTAGTATTCTAAGATGGACCACAAGGTGGCAGGAGTCATGTAGTGTTTACACAATGTAATAATGGACCAGACCTTGCTGACCTACTAAGTACCTTTGTGAGTGGGTGAGAATGACATGCACGGTGTTAATTATCAACGTCCACAACACAAGGTCACCACATGGAAATTACATCTGGGCAAACTTTAAATAAACCTTTATTTAAAATTGTTGAGTTCAGCTGCCCATGACTCATGCACTTGATCTGTTATATTCGATGCAATGTGTGGAAATGCAGCAAATCATTGGATTAAGGGTCCGAGTGAGCATGCGCGTGCGAAGTTATAGCCTACCACAATAAAGCCGTTCATGCACGGGATTTAAGCCTGACTCAGTGTTTCCTTCCTTGATCCGTATGTATTTCTTTAAGCCAAGACAAACTTGTCATCTAACGCAGTGCAAGTATTCAAGTGCAACATAAAAATGAAAATAAATAACAATACTATAATTGCAGAAATTACATAAAGTAAATAAACACTTGCTCTCTCGGTGCAACTTTAATCATGGTTTGTTTTGGCTCTGTTGTGAATAGTTGAGTTAGTGTAGGTTCGTGTTTGATGTGCAGCAGCCAGATGCAAAACAATCCCAAGCAGAGTCCCTTAATTGAAACCAGATGTCAGACGCAAATTGTAGCCCACGCATTCCTCACGTCTCAGACTGAGAGAAAGAGGCAGAAAAGTGACAAAGAAAGTGCGCGAGGAATGTTGCACGAGCAGAAAATAGATCAAGTAATCATCAATGGAAATGCGATGTGCACTTCAGTTAATGTCTGTTGTTCTGCATGCCTCTGAATGAGCCTACCTTTCATTGTTGTTTACAGGACTCTACCGTTGTGAAGCTGTTGTTTGAAGTCACATCCACAGCATCGCAATGGCATCTGCCCAACAGTTCTATTTGAGCGCACAGCAACTTGTACCTGCGAGTATCCCAATATCCACTGTTTGTTGGAGTAGTGCGAAATAAGAATTCAAATCTCCATCCGGGACTCTTCACTCTGGGGACGATCTCTCTTACAGGGCAGGTAACTTCAGGGTCGCACCTCAGATGCTGCAGCACAAAGAGGAATGAACTTTGTTGCAAGTTGGGAATGCAAGAAGGAGTTGCAGGAGCAAGGGGGGAAAAAAACTATCTTCTTATTTATTTGGTAGTTTGGAGAGAGATGCTGAGGTACAGCTGTATCCTTGTCCAGCTCAGCACTCTGGTGGTACCCGCAGCAGTAACCGGAGAAACTGAAAAAGTGAAGGAATCCAAACGTGAGAGGAAGTGGTGCGCCCGTAGGGCTGCTCGGAGAGACCACGTGTTCCCACATCTGTGCGCACCGTCTGCACCCCTGATTGCTCTCTCTCTCTGTGTGTGTGTGTGTGTGTGTGTGTGTGTGTGTGTGTGTGTGTGTGTGTGTGTGTGTGTGTGTGTGTGTGTGTTTGTGTGCGCGCGCGCGCGTGTGTGTGTGTGTGGAATGTTTAGGATTGCGAACAATTAAGCTGAATAAGCAGCAGTAACAGTTTTGGATTACACAGTTTGGACTTGTATGTAACTAAAATCAGGTTCCTGCTCCTTGTGCAATATTTGGGGGTTTTGGATGTAAAAAATAAAATCAAAGTCACTTTCTTATAAATGTAGAATTATTTGTGATTACCTTAACTTGAATGTTGAATAGAGGGAAAACATGTTGAAGCTAAATTGTGTTCCCTCCTGTGTAGATTGTACGTTGCTTTGGACAAAAGCGTCAGCTAAATGAACTGTAATGTAATGTAATGAACTGTAATGTAATGTAATGAACTGTAATGTAATGTAATGTAATGAACTGTAATGTAATGAACTGTAATGTAATGTAATGAACTGTAATGTAATGTAATGTAATGTAATGTAATGAACTGTAATGTAATGTAATGAACTGTAATGTAATGTAATGAACTGTAATGTAGATGTAATGTAATGTAATGTAATGTAATGTAATGAACTGTAATGTAATGTAATGAACTGTAATGTAATGTAATGAACTGTAATGTAATGTAATGTAATGAACTGTAATGTAATGAACTGTAATGTAATGTAATGAACTGTAATGTAATGTAATGTAATGTAATGTAATGAACTGTAATGTAATGTAATGTAATGAACTGTAATGTAATGTAATGAACTGTAATGTAGATGTAATGTAATATAATGTAATGTAATGTAATGAACTGTAATGTAATGTAATGAACTGTAATGTAATGTAATGTAATGTAATGAACTGTAATGTAATGTAATGTAATGAACTGTAATGTAATGTAATGAACTGTAATGTAGATGTAATGTAATGTAATGTAATGTAATGAACTGTAATGTAATGTAATGAACTGTAATGTAGATGTAATGTAATGTAATGTAATGTAATGAACTGTAATGTAATGTAATGAACTGTAATGTAATGTAATGTAATGAACTGTAATGTAATGTAATGAACTGTAATGTAGATGTAATGTAATGTAATGTAGATGTATTTTCTGCGCAACAGGTCCATAATAATTCATTTGTTTTGCCACGTGGAGGCAGCAACAAGCTGTAAAGTTGACATGAGGAATGTGTGCCTATTTACACATTTAGCAGAGAGGGAGCAACATCATCATTCATCTGGAGTTGTGTTTCTGGCCATCTGATGAATATAAATCCAATATTCATTAACTCTCTTTTAGCTCCTTTATTGTCTCTACCAACTCCTGATAGAAGCATCTGTTTCTTTAGCTGCTCAATGCTCCACGATGTTCACCAGCGCTAACTGTGTCCGTCCGCCATGTACTGCTGGCCATGTAGTGTACGTCAGATGTGAATGATCAGAGCTTTATCACTGAACAGCTGCCTGCTTCAGCTGTAAACACTGATAAGAGCAGTGGGAAAACAGCGAAGTTGTGGGACATTAAACCAAAACAATGAGCTGAAAGATGCTATAAAATTCTGCATCCTCGGGCTTATTTTCTGCTGGTTTGTCACTATGAGCGACACCTTCCACATTTATTATGAACATATGAATTATAGAGCTTTACATTATACAAATGGACTGGCACAGTGATCACTCGGTGTCCACAGAAGACACTTACACAAAGTCCAAAGTATATTTACTCTTACCATCTGCTGTATGTTTACCATGAAGTTTGCTGCGAGACAAAATATCCCTCATGCAATAACTGTGACTAGTTTTAATTGGAGCTTACTCACACACTTGCTGCATGCTCATTATTGTATTTTTGGCTGAGGAAGTATCTGCTCCACATTCCCCCGTGAGCTCCTCTGTGTTGAAAGAGCTAAAATAAGACATCATTCACACCACTCCTGCTCCCTCAAACACAACTCAACACAGCTCTCAGACCTGTTTGTTCCCAGCTGTTAACTGTTTCATCCATTATCCATCAGGTCTCTGTAAAACAGTTTATCCCCTGCACCTGTGTATCTCTTCAGCTCAGGACCCCATGCTTTGATCAATAACTCAGAAGTTAACACAAGACCACATCATGAGGTTAAATGGACCTGCTGCTGCTACTCCTTGAAGTTTATAAATCTCTAAAAACTCAAAAGTGGACTCGATGTGCGAGCATCAGATCAACACAGAATACATTTCTCTTGGATTCAAGTTTAACTAATGAAGAACATTTGATGTGATTTACATGTATTCCTCTATTGCGTGCATGTAGCCTCAGACCTTTTTTTTTATTGTCAACTGTTTTATGTTTAAGTCAACCACAGGAGAACATGGGAAGAGCATTTCCCCCTGCAGTGTTATAGGAACCAGGTGTTGAAGGTGTCAGCAGCGAGGCTGCAGGCTGAGCTGAGGCTGGTTTTGATTATTGTCCAGTAAGGACCCTATTTTCTGGGTCACAGCGTGCAAAGAGGGCACATTTTTGAGGGAGATGGGGCACCAGTGAGGAGATGGGCACGGAGGAACCCTTTCACCCCGAGTCCCCCACATTCCAGGAGTGGAGATGATAAACAGCTTCTTACTGCAAGGAATGTTTGCCTAAACTAAAAATACTCAATATTCACATCTGGGTATAGATCTAAGAATAGCTGCTGGCATGTTTCACATGGCTGACTGAAGTTACCAATCACTTCAAAATAAGAGCTCATCTAATGTAGGTTAGTTGCATATAGTCACCATATCAGACTTTCATTAAACATCGTGAATTCACTATCGCAATATCCATAGAACATTTGAAAGAAAATAAAAAAATTATACTATCAGTGATCATTCATCTTTAACTTTGTTTATTGTGCATTGTGTCTCTTTTTTGGGCAAATTAATTCCACTCATAATAATTATATTTAATTAGACAGATTCCCTCATCAATCAAATACCAAAAAACATTATGATTCAAAGTACAGCTCACTGTGATGACACTGTGCATGCTAGGATTAAGCCGTGTGTGTGTGTGTTTGTGTGTGTGTGTGTGTGTGTGTATGTGTGTGTCCAACCCAACGCCGTTTACTGTTTTAATTCAACATGCTTTAATATTTGTGTGTATTATTTACACTTAAATAAGTAAATAACTATTTTTACCAGGTTTAATTAATATTTGCACTAAATACCTTTTCTTCTTTGCTAAACTGAAATAATAACTACACGACAAAACAATACTTCTCTGCACCTCACATGAAAGACGATATGAAAAACATTTAATTTATTTCCCTCCTCTTATTGAACCTTTCTGTATTTTAATCAAATGATAATATGTGTTCAGAAAGATAATTGGCTTCTGATAGTCGTGTGTGATATCTGCTGATGTCCCCACACATCAAACTAATACATGTTTCCTCAGTGCAAACAGTAGCATATGTCAGGCATCCTTAAACAACCTCTCTGGCAGAGAGTTGAATGTTGGATTAACGGGCATCGACATCAAGCAAAGACTGTAATAGGATGAAGCTCGAGTGGAAAGAGCACAAATAGACATAAACTTCACGCCTACTGTCCACACGGAGCACTTTGTTTATTCCCTCCAGTGGAGAAGCACCTTCACTTAAGCTTCTGGTAAGTTTCTATGTTGTGATGATCACTTTGGGCCTTTTTATTTTATTAGTCATAATCTTGTATTTTGTATTTAACTTGAGTTGAATTGAATATTGTATTAGTATCATGATATATTTTTAGGATAAGATTTTATTAAAGGGAATAATAGTTTGATAAATCAATCGTTTAAACTGCTCATCATGTTTAATTGGTACTTTAAAGGGATATTTTAGATTATGATTATTACGGCATTACCAGTTTCACCAATTTGCGCCATTTTTAATGTATTTGTAATGCACAGTTATACTTTTAATTATAGATTATATGTGCCCGTTAGAAACAACGGCTTGTTGTGAGTAGGATCTAATAAAGCTAATTGTACCAGCAGCTTAAATCTATAATGGAATAAGTGAAGAGTACTGTACATCCTCATTTGCTGTAAATCCCTGCTGGATGCCAACTTGTGTAACTCCTCGTGTGTCTGAACTGGGGCAGGTGAGTTTCGCTTGTTTACTGATGATCATGTAAACACAATATGAAATCAGCTTTTGTGTCTTGGAGCCTGACCTCCTCACACAGCAGATGGTACGCACCGTTATGTGTCTTAGTAGACGTCTCCCCGTACTGTTGACCTCTCAATCGTATCGCTTAAAGTACAAAAAACAAGTGCAAGGCCGCCTAATAAACAACAGAGTGTCTTCTTAAGAAGGAAAGAGAGACAGAGGATAGGATTTCTATTACTGCACATATATTCAAATGTTTTGTTGAGACACATGTTTGTCGTCTAACCATTGAAATGAAATGTTCCAGTTACTATCTGAAAAGTATCAGGGACACATGACTAGTTGTTTAAGACAGATGTGCAGCACCACCAAGAGGCAGACCTACTTATGACCATGTACAGTAGTGTTGCCGTTTGATCAAATACTATTAGCTTTCTGGATCAGACTCGATAGCACCTGTTGTTTGTGTTTCCTTATACACACACACATTGTGTATTTTGTGTACAAGGTCAATGTCAGGGTATCTGCACATTTCTTAAGAACAAACCCTGAATGTGTTCATCAGACGGGCTTTTCACTTGTTGTGTCCTTTCAAACTTTCTTTTCCAGAGTTTTTTACCTTCCAAGGCGCCGACTGAGCTCAAGAATGAAGATCCTGCTCGGTTTGGCTGTTCTGGTGGTGACGTTGGGGGTCCTTTATTCTGCGCCAGAGGACCAACCAACAGTCGTCTCAGAGGACACCTTAAAACGTGAGTCCGCACAGAGAAGTCTATGTTTCTTCTGTTGACTATACTTATTTTATTTTATTTTGTTTAAAAGAGTAAATACAGTAACATACAAACACTACTTCTGTAGACTTTCTACAGCGGTTTTTATTGTTTCATTTCATTAGTTTTAGTGCCAAATGCTGTAAATGACTCGTCATCAGTCAATAGTTTTTGCTACATTTCCTGTTTGTCTGTGAAAAATGTGTTAATGTCAGTGTTTTTTCTCCTTACTCTCAGAGTTGTCCCTGAATGGCGAGAAAGTTGTGGATGAGGAGGTGACGAGAGCTCTGTATGGGGTGAAGCAGATGAGGGAGGTGATGTGGAGGAACGAGCAGAAGCATGGGCACCTCATGAAGTCCCTCCGACACAGCAGTGACAAGAAGAAGGTACCACCAACATGAACCTATCCCAAGAAAGAAAGGCAGGCAGCAAAAAGGCTAACAAAGAAATAACTGTTTCCCTTCCTGCCACCAGGGGACAGACCAGCTGACTAAGGAGGTGACGGAGAAGCTGGAGGAGGCGGAGGAGCAGTGCAAAGACTCCCTGCAGTCTGAGTGGGAGGAGTGCAGACCCTGTCTGGAGGATGCATGTAAAACCTTCTACACCTCCACCTGCCGCAGGGGGTTTGGCATTTTCCATGCCAAGGTATGAAAACTAAAGCTCCGACTTTCTTACTTTAACTTCCGAACTCTTGTAGCAACACTGCCAAAAATAACAACGTTGTAGGATTATTTATTTACCTTCTTTGGAATCAAATCCGTTATTTTAGTCAGTGCCATCGTCTAACTGTTTATTTCAGTCAAACAATACATCAACATATAAGATGCAGGAACATGACTAAAGTGACCTTAACCTTTCATACTGCAGGTGGAGAACTTCTTCCGCAGAGTGTCCAGGCGCTTTGGCCCCCGCGAGCCTCGCCTGGATGCAGGGGACATCCTGGTGAATCAGGGCCCCGACGACAGTGACACTGAGGTGGACCGCCTTGAGGATTCCTTCAACCGCCTCACCAGCAAGGTGGGCATGCTGGTGAACCGCAGCGTCGCCCTGGTCTCCAGGATGAGCAGCAGGCTCGACAAAGTCCTCCAGAGAGCCTTCCTGAATTACACCCACACCCTGACTGAGGAGACCACCGCTGATCCCTACAACCCCGGCCGGGACTCGGGCTTCCTGCAGGGCGTGGGGCTGGAGGACGTGCTGGAGTCCTTCTTTGACTTCGGCAAGAGTGTGGTGGAGGAGTTTGGAGCTGTGGTGACCCAGGGGTTTGATGACATCCAAAAGGCAGTGGAGGAAGAGAAGAAGAAAGGTAGTGGGGGCCAGTGAGGGCCAAATATGTCAGAAGAATATCCTGCAAGTACTGATTTCTGTGGTTGAATGTGTGAATTCATAATATCAGCTGCTATCATTGTTTGGAATGAAAACCTGCCAGAGGAAGACAAAGTACTCAGATATCTTACTTAAGTAAAAGTATTAATACCACAGAGGAGAAATACTCAATTAAAAGTCCTGCATTCTTAAATCAAAGAGTACAAAAGTATTAGTATCACAAATATACTTAAAGTACCAACAGTAGATGTACACATTCTGCACACTTTAATTTTTATATTTAATTTGAACTATATACTGCAGCGTAGCTTTTGAATTTCACCAAGAGATCAATAAAGATTCTCATAAATGATGACATGGAAACACTCAAGTACAAGTACCTCAAAATGTACTCAAGTACAAGTACCAGAGTAATTGTACTTAGTTACTGTCCACCAGGGAAACCTGCAAAGTATTTCAGCGGAGAACTACTTTGTTAGAGCAACTGTAATCTTAAAAACAGTTAACAAATATTGCGGTAAACCTTAAGTTAAGACGTAGTAACTTTTCATATTTGAACGGTATATTACACAGATTCTAAATATTTAGATGTACCAAACATATTAACACAATGCCAAATAACAAAAAACACACTCCTAATTGTTAAACTTTTGTTCTGTTTGGTGAAGGGAGGGACATTTTCCCCCGTTTCCTGCAGAACAGGAAGTTGTGCCGAGACCTTCGCAAACAGACCTCTGAGTGCTGGCAGCTGCAGAGCCAGTGCGAGGCGTGTCAGGGAGCTCTGCTCACAGGTGAAGCACCAGCACCCTCACAGCTCAAGTCTTTACACACAGAAGCTCATCTGACTGCTGCACTTCCTTTTGTCTCCAGAGTGCCCCAGGGTACGGCAGCTGCATGTGGAGCTGGATGAAGTTTTGCAGCTGCTGGATGCGTCCAAAGAGCAGTATGATGAGATCTTGTCAATCGTCCAGCAACACACTGATGAAACCGTCAACTGGCTCAGCAACATGGCGGCTGACTTCAGCTGGGTGGCTCAGGTGGTGAGCAACAGCAGCACTCCTGAAAACATCTTCAGTGTCACCCTGGTGAGAAGGAGTGAAGGAAATGTGTGTGTGTGAAAGAAAAGGACTTCAGAAAGTAATGTGATGAATTATTAAAGGATATGTTGGGAACCTTTACTCATTACAAATGAATATACATTCTTAAAATATAGAAGAAACAAATACTGACCAGGTGGAGAGAAACACACGGGGAAAGATTGGAGTCAGAATCCAATAATGGAAATTGAGTGTTTGGTGTAAAACATGACTTCCTCCACCCGCCAGGTGGCGCCAAAGAGCCACGACAAACAGAATGAATCTGTGACGGAGGTGGTGGTAAACATCCTCAACTCTCCTCAACTTATCCTCTCCGTCCCTGGGGAGCTGGAGCTGCGGGACCCCTCATTCATCCAGTACGTGGCCCAGGAGGCTCTGAACAAGTACAAGGAGATGGTCAGGTGAGAACCTCCATCGTACCACCAGACATCCATCATCTCGTCCTCCCAATGTAGAGTCATAGTCACATTAGTCACTTGGATACTCAGAATATTTACTGATACACAACTTACAATTCTGACAAAAATGAATTCTCTTTCTTCACAGGTACGATGAGGAGTAAAACTAGCGAGTCTCCTTTTTCTAAAACTCTCAGCAGCACTTTCTTTGTGAACAGAACTAGCTAGTGTTCCTGTATATGAACCGTGTCAATCGTTGCTATGTATTAAATGTAAAAAGAAGAGAAGGTACTACATACCTGTTGTCAAATGTACAGAAATAAAAACAATAAAATACTAAATGAAATGTAGATTTGTTCCACAAAAGCAGCCTTGATATAAATATCTATATATATATATATATATATTCATATATCTTTGGTGGTTGAGTCCAAGACGTGAAGCATGACATTTGAACAAGGATCAATGTCGCGTGTCAAGAACAAGACAGCTAAAGGAATCCTTTGAGTAAAACTTTTATTTTTCTCTGTACAAAAATCATATTAGTTACCATTCTGAAGAATTTCATTACTATCTCCCCACTAGTTCAAGTCCCATCTTTAGGAACAATCACAGATTAGGTTCTCGTGAGTGACACACAGAAAGAAATACAAAAAGAAAATTCACATCTTTGTCCAATCTTTACTTATTGAATGACGCCTTTTACATCTTCTCAGATTTCCCACCACATACCGCTGGACACACAGTGGAAGTACCTAAGAACTTGTTATTGGACTTTTATATTCTCTATAAAAGCACTAAAGCCCCGACCGGACCACAGTGTGTGCAAGGTGTTTGTTCCGTCCGCTTCTACTTCTTCAGTCCGGAAGTGATCCGTCATCTCTACAACTGGGAATCGAAGCGAGAAAACAATAAAAGGGGAGCGAGACACAGGAGAATATCACTTTTTGTTCCATAAAACATCACTGGTTGACTTTGCATAGTTGCATTTACATTTGTTTGTGTTGTTGGATTTGGATTAAACGTTCCCTCCAGCAGACACACAACTAAAAGACATTGAAGGCATGTTAAGTCAGTTTGGTGGGATTTTACTCAGAAGAACAGCAGCGTGTATGATTTACATGGTCAAGTGAATTTAATCGATCTAACAGATTCCTGGACCATCTATCGTGGAATAACTCACATACAGAGATGTTAAAGTGTGTCGATGTGAGTAACTTAAGGAGAAATATGTTAGAGTCTTTTACTGCGATCAGAAATATGCACCCAAACGAAAGACAAGATGCTAATTTCAGACAGAAATGAACTGAAACGTACTTAAATTTCACAGCTGAAATGTCCATTTCAAAACATTTATAAAATGTTAAAACAGGAAAAATGTAAATTATCAAAATACCTCTTTATGATTTCAAGTCCCCGTTTAAATAAAAATATTAAAAGCATGATAAAAATCGACGTGATTTGCCATTGAAGCGACCGCGTTAAATATAATTTGTAGGCTTTTTAACACGGCCTTCTCATGTTCTCATTCATCCACCTGATCACACCTGCTAAAAATACATCTTTGCACATCCTGTATGTACATCTGCTCTGATCACTCAGTACATTCGTTCATCCGTAAAGTACAACCTTTCCATTTACTCCACCTCGCACCTTCTTTACAGACGCGGCACATACCCGACAATTCAACCACAGCTGTTGGTCACTTTAAAAAAAAAAACACAACCCATCATCAACCTACATATTCAAACCAAACTCACGTACGTACAAAAGATCTGACTCCAAAATCAAAGAACTGTGTTGTCAAATAAAATGGGGTGAATTGGAGGAAAGAGGGGACACGTATTATTTAAAAAAAGTAATAAAAAAAAAAAAAAACAATGGTGCAACTGCAAGTACCCATTGATTTAAAATGATAAAGACAATCCCTCTCTTTATGATCACAGTGTTGAGGCCAGTCCATGTGGATTATTCTGATTCGCAGGGTTCCCAGAGTTTAACGTACCAGCACCAATCTGCACCGTTTGACAAATTCCCCAAACATTTGGTCCCCGGATACACAAGGGACAACCCTCAACTGCAGAAAACATTTCCTTCTTGCTCTCTTGCAGATATAACAGTGTGCTTGTGGACTAGTTTGTAGCATTAAAACCTCTTTCTCTGCAGCCTCATCAAGGCAACCCCCCGCCCCCCCCCCGCCCCCATGTTGAAGTTCTCTGTTGTCCCAAGTCCCAAGTTCGTCCCCCCCCACCCCCCCCCCAAAAAAAGAAAATCCCCCAGACTAGAGGTTGTCCCCTGGCTGGTACTGTGGCTCTGTGGCTGTGAAGTAGTCTTCCAAAAAGGACTGGATGTATTCGAAGGTCGGTCTTTCGTCCGGCTCCTTCTTCCAGCAGTGCCTCATCAGCTCATGGAGCGACTCGGGGCAGCTCTGTGGGCACGGCATGCGGTAACCTCGTTCTACCTGCTCAAGCACCTCTCGATTCACCATACCTGGAGAAAAACACAAAGGGATATCGTGTGAATGCACTAATGATTTACAATTCGCTTCATTCATCCATTAACACACGATCGAGCCACCAAGCAAGGCAGTGGTTTAACCGTCAGTAGAAATTGGGGTTCACCGTCTTCAGGTTCAAGTCCACATGAGAGCTGAGCACAGCCGTCTCCTATAATAGAAGTTATTTAACCTCCACATATATTTTGAAAGGAAGGAACGAGGAAACAAACGGATGAAAAAATAATGAGACAACAAGATTTAAAACCTCCAAGAGGATTAATATATGAACGTTTTAGATAATTGTGTTAATGCCAGCGGAAGTTAATTGAGAGAACGTATGTACAAGTGGAATTTCCAAATCTTTTCTGGGCAAGAAGAATGGTGCAAGTTTTGATCAGGAAACAACTCAGTTAGCAGCAGCACATGTTGGCATCATGCAGCTAAAAGGGTCCCACGCAAACCACTGTGTTAACGGAAAAAGAAGAAGAAAAAGCATCCTAGTTGGAACATGGGTCATTATTACACGTCAGACTTGTAGTGAATCTCAAGGGCCCGCAGAGGGCAACAAGATTACGAATATTTTATAGAAATAAAATAGATTTATAAATGTAAGTTGTCCCAGTGATCATCAAGATGCGGCTTCATCTTCTGGCCTCTTCCTGCCCTACTGGAGCCGTGGATTCCTTCCCAAAGACAGGAAGACAGTGATCCTGAACCCTGTGACACGGCGCTGAAACAGCTCCATGGGTAGCTAAACTGCAGCTAAAAGAGGTTATGACAACTGCAGCGTGGGGATCAGATTATCTCACACACTTGGGGAAGAGGAAAGTCCCAGAGCGACTGCTGAGACCAGGATATGGTGGCGGCGGTGGTATGACGGATGCTGAGGTGTTTGCGTGATTTATGTCTCGGATCCGAAACCCTCAGCTCTAATAACATGCCCGTTATATATCAGAGTGAGTGTATGCATCTATATATACACACACACACACACACACACACACACACACACACACACACGCACACACACTAAAATAGAAAAAAAAGATGTTGCCATGTGTACCCCTGCTCGGTACGTGATCTTGGTACACCTGCATCATACTCCATCTGTCGAACAAGATAATAGAAAAGACTGCAGCTCAGCAGGAGAGAGACACACATGTCCGGTGAGTCATAGCGCACTTTAAAGAAAAGAGGAAAAGAAAAGATGGGGTTCAGCCTCCAGAATTTTGAAACTCTTTGAGCGAATAATTAGACTGAGCGGTTTGCACTGAAACCAAGAGGGCCATGGGAACCAGATGGCCTTCTTCATGAGATGGTGGTTAAGTCTGCCATATGGCACGCTCTGTAATCAGTGCCAGTCGAACACCGTCAGACACACTGCAGTACTGCAGTCATCCAGCGGGGGGCAGAGGTGAGGTGGCAGACGACAGGAAGAGGGAGATCATAAGTGGTACTTTGCACATGCACTAATAAGTCATGAGACATCTACGTTGACTCATATCAGCTACATGTAGTTATGTTTTATGTATGAGCTACACGTGTGAGGAATGCCATCAAAAGCTGCACATGACGATGAGTAGCATGTTCGGCAAAGCAACACATTTTATTCCTGTTTTCCATGAAGGAAACCTGAGCAACATGTTCAAGATCATGAGGTACCACAAATTCAAAAAAAACGCAGTAAAAAGAATAAAGGAAGCCATAAACACACAGTTCACGGTCCGTATCGTCTGCGCAGCTCTTATTGTTACCTGGGTACGGTACTCTGCCCTTGGTCACCAGCTCAGTCAGTAGTATACCAAACGACCAGCCGTCTGATTTGATAGTGAAGCGTCCGTACAGAGCAGCTTCAGGGGCCGTCCACTTGATGGGGAATTTAGCACCTGGAAAAAAATTAATGAAGATGAAACTCACCATTAGTTTCATCATCGAATCATCTGCTGACTATTTCCCCAATTAATCAATTAATAGTTTAGTCTTTAAAAAAGTTTAAAAAAAGCATTTGATTCCTGAAACCAGAGAATGCTATAATAATGAATAATGAACCGATAATCTGAATGATTGATTATTAACCTTCTGTTGATCAACTAATTGATTAATCAATAAATGAGTGAAACATTGTGGCCTAAACATATTAAATGTACGACGATAGAAATGTGTGTCAGCTCTTGTACTTCAGTGCGAGTCATTGTCATTACGGATTCATCTGCTGATCCTCTTTCTGATGAAACGATCAATAACTTGATTTATTATATGTCAGTAATTATTAACTCTCCTCAGGCGAACGTGACATCAAGTGGATTTGGATCAATGGCTTTAAAGACATTCAGTTTATTATTACATAAGATAAAGAAAAGTAAGTGAGAAGATGGATCCAGGGACTTGAATCGACAACCCTCCGGTTCCCAAGCCAAGTCCCCAACGCAAGTCCAGATGCAGGTCTCTACACACACCTTGTCTGGCAGTGTACTCGTTGTCCTCGATGAGTCGAGCCAAGCCGAAGTCGGCGATCTTACACACCAAGTTATCAGCCACCAGGATGTTGGCAGCTCTCAGGTCCCTGTGGATGTAGTTCATCCTCTCGATGAACGCCATACCGTCTGCGATCTGAGACGGGGTTGGATAGGACAGACAAACACAGAGGGGGGAGGGGAGGGAGGAGGGACAGCAAAGAGAAACTGGCATCAGGATGCAACCAAAGCAAACATTTGATTCATTGCAAATGAAAAGATCAAATAAGACTTTTGAGTTAACCCAAATATTAATGAGTTAAATAAGATTACATGCAGCTGCGGCGACAGCAACATTTAGACACGTCTTGAACACAACTATCTCGAGGCTTCACCCCGCCTCTGTGTAATCCTTTAACACTTTTCCACTCTGCAGCTGGTGGAGGAGAAGAGGAGGCCAGGGAGCGCACAGAGGAGACTTAAGAGCAGATCACGAGAGGTGACTGAACCAGCCAGCTTAAGTGGCCTCTGATGAGCAGTGTTTAAGTGCTACTGTGGCGGTTAAGTGATGGAGAACTAGTGGGGAAGAGGCAGGGTAGAGATGTCAGATAGGATATTAAATAAATATGACAGCCACACGGGGAACAAACAGAGACCGTGATATTTGACGGTTGGGACGTCGCCCACACCGCGCGCTCTTTGTTTTATTGCTGATGCATGAAAAATACTTCTCTCACACAGAGTTAAAACAGCAGCTGGGCAGGTCGGAGGCAAAAGGGAGGTTTCTGAGCTTGTGTTAGTATTCCTACCTGTGCAGCCATGTCCACCAGCTGGGGCAGCTTCAGGTATCTACCATCTCCCTCCTTCAGGAAGTCCAGTAAACTACCTGTCAGGGTTCAGAAGAGTCAGGCAGAATCAAGACGTCTGTCCGGGCGTCGTGTAAACACAACTCAGAAATAACTGCAGCATCAGTTCAGTGCAGAAAACGCTGAAATAAGCAAAAACCTCTTGAAGGCAACGTGACTGCAAAGATCATAAGAGGATTTCAGTTTTATGTTAAACTTTATTGGTCACGCAGGCCAATAAAGTTTAATTACTTCTACTAAGAGTCATAATCAGAGTTTTAAGTTGCACAGCAGGTTACAGATTCTTGCTACAACTCCAGCATGTTTCTGTTTTTATGTACATATTTTACCACAGATGAGGACAGTTGTGTCGTTACATTTAAAGCGGCTGCATTTTTAACAATGCAAACGAGGACGTTTCAGATTTATTACTGCACGGTGAAGCTCCAACAAGGGAAGTTACAATAAGCAGGACACATTTCTGTGTGTGGGGGAAGAAGGATCTCCATATTTAAGGGGCTCTAAGAAGCCTTTTCTGATTTCTGATAATCGATCATCAACATAGGTGCCGATTATTTTTCAGTCAGTCAATCGACAAATCGATAAGCAGCTCCAGTTGACTTTATCCATATTCATCTATAGCGCTCTCGTCTTTGGAATCCTTACTATGTAGCACTTGTAACGTGATTCAGTTTATATCACCGTTTTACAAACATTTCAACAAGTGCGCACGCGTCTTCTCATCCGTGTCTACATACGACTTTCCCCCACCCGTCCTTACCTTTGCCCATGAATTCAGTCACAATGTAGATGGGCTCCTCGGACACCACGGCGTAGAGAGGCACCAGTTTGTCGTGTCGGAGTTTCTTCATGATCTGAGCCTCCTGCAGGAAGGCCTCTGGGGACATGGTGCCTGGCTTCAGGGTCTTGATAGCCACCTTAGTCGTGCCATTCCATGTGCCTGAATAAAAAACAACATGATCGCTCAGGTTTTGAAATGAACCATAAAGTAATGTTGCATTTGTGCAGCTTCAAAGGTATTATAGGGAGAAAATAATTCCTCTAAAAAAGGCATTTCCAATTTATAAAGTGACACGCACTGCAACCTTTTGACCCCTTTTTAAGTGATTGAAAAGTCAATCCTAAAATCAGCCATCATGCCAGTGATCTCTGGCAGCGTTCACATGTGTGAAGAGCCGCTCAGGACAGAAAGAACACAACGGCTAACATAATCATCCACTTCCTGCTCGAGAGCCACTTACTCACGCCCTGCCTGCACACAATGAGCTGAGGCAGGAGATCTACTGCTTCCGTCATAAGGCTGACCTTCATGAATGAATCATACTGAACAAACTTCACACACACGCTGGGAGGACAGAGTAGGGCAATAATAATGTCTGGTGGCGAGCACATGGGAGAGCAACGGAGCTCAACTAGCAGAAGTCAACGGAAGACATTAAAAAAAACGAAAAACTAAATGTTGAACAAACACACGAGGAGCGAGGAAGGGGTTTCCAGAAAGAAGTTGAGCAGAAAGCCATCAACAGAGAGGGATTCCTGGGACTGCACAGTGGAGGCTTGCAGGTCGTGACTCGCTGCAGGCCAGACTTCATGACAGACCGAGTGCTGAAAGAAGAGAGTCGTGTTCACTGAAAGCCCCCCCGTCTCACGTGCAGGCCGGAGAACTGAAGCGTAGGAAGTGTGTGTGTGTGTGTGTGTGTGTGTGTGTGTGTGTGTGTGTGTGTGTGTGTGTGTGCAGCTCAACAGCAATCAGCGTTTACATCAGTATATGGGCCAGTGAGGCAGCGAGACAAGCTTCTGAGGGCAGTCTCACTCAACGTTGGACTTAAATGAATCATTCTATAAACTAACTCAGTTTGAAAGCATTTACTGCTTCAGAGTTGTTTCACATTAAATTTACATCGGTTGTAAATGATGTACAGCGGATGCTTTGTCTTCCTATGTAAGCCCTAATGGCCGTGCGTGTCCATGCAGTTGTTTACAGTCTTTAATAATTCATGATGGGTGTTTGCGTCAAACATCAATATTACAGAGTGTATTCATGCGTGTGTGTGTGTTGCTGACATAGGAAAGCCGTGGACTCATCCAAGTGCATGATGTGCATGAGGCTTTCCATTTTGCTGACAGATTTCACACAAATAGGATTCCACCTGCATCCTCCTCGTGTAGCTTTTAGTCTGTGCAAGGAGAGCATTTTCACTCTTACATGTTCTGTTTCTGTGGGTTCAACGAAAGGGACTCCTGAAGAGCTGTAAGGCTTGACTGAGCGTGTATGTCACCACAACTTTACACTGAAATCAACTCGTTTCAATGAAATAATGGCAAAAATGAATTAGTTCCAGCTTCTCAAACGTGAATATGAAACGCTGATGAAAATAAGAGTGTGATCCTGCTCGGCCGCAGTATAAATGGATCTATAACAAAGATGCACCAAGCGTCCAGCACCACTTACATAACTGCTTTCTGTTGTGACCGGGGGAAGAAAGAAAAACTGAAATGCTAAAAACATTTGTTAGGAGTGGGTACTGTCGCTTCAAGGTTTGTTAACAAACACCTTCACAAGACAATATGCATGTGTATGTGTTTTACTCAAGTACGGCTGTAATGGTCTCTTACCCATCCAGACTTCTCCAAAGCAGCCCTGTCCAAGTTTGACCTCCAGTCGGAGGGACTCTCGCGGGATTTCCCAAGCATCCTTAGCTAGTCCCTGAGTCTGAGGCTTCACCGTGGGGCACACGGTCGTCAGCCTGTAGCACAGACCATCAGCATGTTCTGGACAGGAACAGACATGTACAGAAAGACAAACAGAAAAAGAATGAGCTTAGACCTCGTTAGCGATTAGCCTGCCAACTCACCACCAGCCAGAAACACAGTCCCCGAGTCCTGTTACGCACAAACACAATCGTGGCAGTTAGCGGAGCCTCGCTGCGCCGCATGGACCGTAAACACGAGATGAATAAAACATCACATCACAACTTGACAACACAATCAGAACACAATCAAACCGAAATGAAGCAAACGCGCAGAACTCTTGACCCGTCAATCCACCCAGAATACTCGTTTATTTTTCTCAATGCTCCTTCACAGAAATAATCAAATATTATGTTAATTCCACCATAACGACATGAACCGTGTTGAACTCAATTTAGTTTCAATTTCAGTAAGAAAGCAAAAAGATCAAGGGCTTGTCGTTGGTGTTGAAGCCTTTTCAGACGCAGAGCGATCCTAATGCAGCCGACAGCAGCAGCGTTAACCAGCTCGTGAAATGCAGCATCGTCATTCTGCGCACGGGACAGGGGGGGCACGATGACAAGGCAGCCGGTTATATTCAGTGTAAGGTAAGATATCCTCATGACTTCTGTCTTGACTTTAAAAAGGCTACATTTAGAGGATTGAGGATTAAGTATTATAAGTATAAAGAGCAACGACACAAGACTTCAAATCAAATGTTAAAGAGCTGCATGAGAAACATCACAGTTGCTCTTGCGTGCGTTTACATCATCCAGGAGCTTTCTTGTGACAGTCTGCAGAAACAGCTGCCTGCCTATCAATATTGTGGAGATTACAGCAGGCTTAAGACCTTTTTTTATGAGACATTTTATATTCATGCCTCTCTTGGCTCGAGTCTCACACGGTTTTTGGACCTTGCCGTGATTGCTGAGCTGCAACCGTATCAGTGAAAGCACAGGGGGACAAAAGAAAAGCCCCTCTGTAAAACATATTCAACACGTATCCCAGCAGCAACACATGCAGCTGAATAATGTATGTTCTACTGCAGGCACTGAATTCATTGGCTAACATACTTGTATTGCAAAAACACCAAATGTATGAATGACTATAATAAAACATGAGCATGTTTATTATGCAGAAAACACACTGCATACCTGTGTAGTGTTTCACCAGCTTCTGTAGAGCCTCAAACTGGGCCCGAGTGGTGATGTAATAACCGCCGTTGTCCAGCTTTCGGATCTTGTAGTGTTTGACATTGTCCCCCTTCACCTCATCCCAGTCCCGGATAGACAGAGAGTAGGCCCCTTTAAGATCCACAGAAAGCCCGTTAGATTGTGCTTCATAGTAACAAAAACTCTCTCAAATCTGTCATACATCTCAAGCTTTCATTATGCACAACATCAACACATAAAAAAAAAAACACATTTAGCTTTTAACTTACATGAAAAGAAAAAAGGAATTCCCATATAAATGAACATATGGCTGCAATAAACCCGATCCCACAGCTCGCACATGTATGGAAGAGCCTTCATCATTTGCCTTTAATATCAAAACAGTCTGGCTTTTATGAAATAAATCCTTTTACCTTTGGTCGTCTCACTCTCTCGTGCCAAGAAAGTGCCCCGCTGGTTCCCTGGAAGCAATAAGAGACGCTCGGCGTCTTTGCGGCCCATTTTACCAAAGTACCATCTGCACCAAGAGAGAGTCAGAGAGTCAGACACAGGAGGAGCTCTCAATGTGATCAGCTGCACGACAAGTAGGACTTTCTTATTCATGTAGATATTTAGATGGAAATTCTCGGGCTTTATATGAATCTAATAAATCCGCTGTATAAAATTGGCAAGTGAAAACGTCAAAAACAGATGAAAAGGAACATAAAATATATCTGATGTTAGTCACATCAAACATCAGGAACCCACTTTGAAGGTCACCACATATGAAGCGTATAACAGACCGAGCCGACCAAACGAGCTTAACATCTAATTTAAGTCCAAATCATTTAGACCATACTGCTATAATTACAGTTTATTAATATTTGTGCTCCAAGCAACAAATCTTTAGCTTGGTCCATAACGTATAACGGGCAAGTATTCCTATTCTGAATAAATAGTTCAAACATTAACTCACGGCTGTAAACAGTCTTAAAACATAGCTTTTCTTCTTCTTTGTTTAAAGAGTAGTAATATTCATTTAGTGCGAAGGAAGGAACCAAAAAAACCGTGAACACTGTTGATCACTTGGACTCACTCTTTTAGACCAAAGGCAAAGTTAGCTGGCCTGGTTTCCACAGGGGGGGGGGGGGGGGGGGGGTTATGAGTAGCTTAACCATCTAGTATTAGTAAAAATGGCCGACAGCCAATGAGAAACGAGGCCAAAACTGTCTAAAAGAGCGCGGTCCCTTAACGTTTCCGTCACACCAGATGAACAGCAATGGGAATGTCACCGTCTCTCAGCGACAATACAGGGCTCCATTGTTAGACCGTTGGTACATGATGGGTTAGTCACAATGTGTGGCCGTCCAGCCGCATCATGTCTTCTTAATCAGAGGAGAACTAACTGAGCAAGGGTGAGAAACAGAGAGGAATGCGAGGGGGGGGGGGGGGGGGGGGAATAAAAGTGAAAGAAATGATGGAGGATGACGGAGGATGACGGAGGATGACGGAGGATGACGGAGCTAGAGGCAGAATGTTGCTCTTACTCTTCAGCCTGTATGGAGTCGGCTGGAGCCACGTAGTTACTGGGGATGTAGCCTTTCTGTCCGGTGTTGATGGAGCGAGCCTCCCACCAGTCGCCTTCCCTGAAAAGAGAAATTAATTAGAAATTAAAATCACACAAAAGCACGCCTTCAAAGAAATACACCTACTCTAGAGAGAAGACCGTAAAGACAATAAAAAGAGAGAAGAGGAACAAGGTCGTACTCCGCGTCATTCAACCGCGTCAGGGAGATAAGTCATCAAGTAGGGAGGCTGGTGTATAATGTCAAGCAGTGGAGGAACACACACACACACACACACACACACACACACACACACACACACACACACACACACACACACACACACACACACACACACACACACACACACACACACACACACACACACACACACACACACACACACACACACACACACACACACACACACACACACTATCAAAAGTACGTGTTGTGCAGAACGATTGCCTATGATTGACATGTTACCATGTATCAAATTAAAAGATAGTTCATGCAGATGAATCGATGCATGTCTAACTTCTTTTGATTTTTAAGAAATATATAAATGCATTTTATTTTGAAATCTCTTTGGGCTATATGATGGGCATTTTATAAATAAATAATTTAATTTGTGTTTTAATGTAAAATCTTCATTCTGAACATATCTCGTAACTACAGCTGTCAAATGTAGAAAATAAAAAGTAGAAATGTACTTAAGTGCAGTATTTCCACCACTGATTTCAAGCAATTGTAAAATGTATTTAAATAAAAATGCTTGTAATTTCACTTTACGGACTTTAAAATGTGCTTCATGTATTGTAATACGTGCTCCGTTTCATGCTTTCAGAAACACTATGCCATAGAAAGAAATCTAAACAATATAGAAGGAATACAAATCTGCATTAATAGCACACACACACACACACACACACACACACACACACACACACACACACACACACACACACACACACACACACACACACACACACACACACACACACACACACACACACACACACACACACACACACACACACACACAGCTGTTTCAAAGAGGAACTGAAGTGAAGGGAAAATCTGTCTGACGGCATTTTTGTAAAACTGAGCAAATCTGTCCTCCTCCCACCTCGTCTCTAAAGCAGATGGTATTTTCATTCCTGCAAAGTGTTCATGGACAGTAGCCGAAGACGTGCGTTTGATGAATGAGGAGAATTTGTGGAGCACTTGGAGCTCTGCCTATTTCCACACCTGTGCACACCTGGGAGAAACAGGATGCTGCGGCAGCAGGTCGGGAGGAATGAGTAGAACATTATTTATTTATTTTTATTATAATTGGATTGTTTCCTTCCATTATGTTCAGGAAATAATGGACACAAATAACAATTAGTAAAACAAGTGCAACATTACTCTCTTAAAGAGGGAAATTAAAGGAAATGATCATCGTTGTATAAAAACTGATTCTGTAACAATCTAAAGAGTTTGACCTTCAGGCATATTGTCAGTGCACCGGTATGTACTATATTACTAAATGAGGGAAAGTTAATGTTACACTGTAACACAAATGTAAAACCCTAAAGTAGAGGAATGATCTATGGCGGTGGGGACGAAACAGATGGCCCATTAGAGGAACACATTAACCCAGACTGATCTCTGCCTAATGTCAGATCTGAATACAATGAGGGATTACACACACACACACACACACACACACACACACACACACACACACAGAGTGTAGAAGGGAAATGTACTCACGTGTTGTTGATAATCTGGAAGCGATCCCCTTTTTTAAATGACAGATCATCCGTTGTCCTCGCTTCATAGTCGTACAGCGCTACGAAAAATGTTACACCACCTGAAAGCCGGAGAGACTGAGCGTTAGAGATGTGCGTATTAAATCTGATAACCGCACCAACAACATCTGACCTTCAAATAAAGACAACAAAATGCTCATTTTATTGAACACCGTTTCATACTCGAGTTAAGTTCTCCTCGAGTTGAGCAACATAAACTGAAATATGCTAATATTAATACTGTGTTATGCAAGTACAATTCAAGACCGTATCAAAGAATACTACGTATAATTGTATTGTTTTTGTTTAAAATATCCCTTATTATACTATTCTGAAATATCCCACTTCCTGCACCTCAGGGCTCGGACTAAAATACAACAAGCTTTATTACCGTCGATTTATTTCAACTGTGAAAACAGGATATTTCCTTTCACAATACTCCGACTCGGTGCCATCACTACAAGTCAGCGAATCAAACCGATGTCACTTAATCTATGTAATGAAAAGAGTTGATTTGTTTGGGGTCTGAGTGCAGAGAGACAACAGGACTGACATATTTATCTTGAGGAGGAAATTGAAGGGGCAGGATTAGATCTGCAGCAGCCCTCAAGACAGATTATCCTCCTTGAGAGAGCAAGAGGGAAGTGCGTGTGTGTGCGTGTGTGTGTGTGTGTGTGTGTGTGTGTGTGTGTGTGTGTGGTGTGTGTGTGTGCTTGGGAGGAAACATCATTCTTTGTTGGGTACATTTACTTTACTGCATAATGTACCCATCCAATCTATGATTATTATAAAATTGTTGATCCAGGATTAAAAACATTAAAGGATTTAGGCAGATCAATCAAAATCAGGCAAATAAACAAATAAGACAAGTTGGAAATAAAACTAAATAAACGGTTGTTTTTTTTTAAAGCATAAGTTTTTGAGAAGCGATTGAAAATATGTCACATTATTATTTTAAAAGAAATGCATGAAGTAACAAGTCACAAAGAGTCATTTCATTACCAACACATGCTGAAATCAAACTAAATAAAAACGTGTGCTTGAATAAATCCATTGCATTTGGTGCATGTCAATGTTTTCTTTGGCTCCGGAGACGCCATCCCGCTGCATTGCTTCTCATATTACAACTCTATTTTGGGTTTTCTCTTTGGCCCTGGATCTTTTTGGCTGACTCATTTCAAATGTCTACTTTGCATAACATCTGCTGCACATATTGTCCTGTGCACGACAAATGTTCAGCAGGAGTTATTCTAAAGTTCAATTCAATTCCTGTTACATTTTGGGGACCAAATATTTCAATATTTAAGGACATTTTATTCATGTTGAGAAGCTTTCTTCTGAAATATGCAGATTCCCTTGTTCCTGGTCCCATACGTCTCTCTCTCTCTCTGAACCCTTAGATCCTCTGCACACACTGACCTGTGATGACACCAGGGAAGGGACTGCTCACAGCCACAGAGGTGAAGGAGGTGGAGGCCCCACCAAAGGGCGTCATAATTGAAGAAGCCCCACCGAAGGGCGTGAGGGCGGCGGCGTGACTGTTGTAGCTGTTGTTGTGTGTCTTCATAGCTGGTGAATGACCCATCAGGGTGGGGTCGGGCCCGTAGTGGCCCAGGTGCGAGTTGATGGGCGCGGCATTTGAATTGTCGGGTCGGTACTTCAGCGCCGGGCCCTTGTCCTCTTTGCTCCTGACGCAACCCATCGTCGAGCCTACAGGGAGGAGAGGGGGACGGGTTAAGGATCTGATTACTTGTAGTTTGATCTTCAAAATGTCGACTGAAGTGTCGACTATCACAAATCTTAGATTCGGCTGTTGATGACTAAAATGTGGCTTTGACAAAAGTTTTGGGTTGTGATGCACTACCACAAAACTGTTCTGAATTTTATTACATGTTTTACTGTTTGTTCAGCGTTTTGTGTAAATCATTATTTCTCCTGCTATGTGAGGTTGACAGGGCAGAGTCCATTTTTTTATATTTCACCTGTTAAATATGTCCAAATGTGTCAAATCATGTTTAACAATCATTATTAATGAATATATAATCGTCCCACATATAAATCAATCATCAACCTTTGAAAATGAACAGGTATCCAAAACTCAAAACTGCTTTGGTGTATAAATTGGCAACAGAAGCTAAAAGTTATGAGCTCATGCTCTGTCATAGGGGGCTGAGCTTGTGTCACAAACGGAAAAAGATATAATTATGATATTGTACATATTAGCCTGGAGCTTTTTTCGGGAGGTCTTGGCATAACTCTCCCATCCAGAAAGCAAAGACTGCATGCCAATGAATGACCTCACATGATTTCACAAGTCCCAACAAAGGCCTGTCGAGCAAGTCGAGCTAGGAACTAGATTCTGTTACAGCCTGTGGCCATTTCAACTCTCCCCTGCGATCCATCACTGACACAGAGGGGCACAGAGTGTTACGAGTTAGTGCTCTCTCCTCCTGAGCTCACTGATATGGGACCCCGTGTGTGTGTGTGTGCGTGCGTGTGCACACACACACACACACACACACACACACACACACTTTAAAAATTACTTCAAATAAAACAGAGATATAAAGAAACATTCTTGTCTGTTTTGGCTCAGTTGGTGTTTGGAAAGATTATTTTCATGAGATTAGTTATAGTTGTGTGTGTGTGTGTGTGTGTGTGTGTGTGTGTGTGTGTGTGTGTGTGTGTCTACAATAAAACAAGCTGCCCCTGCACAACATAAGGACACTACAGTCCAAGACTAAACCACTATCAATGACTCACATCCTGGCATTTGTGAAAATGTTACGCCATAGTTTCAAATGCCCTTCAGTGACAGGTCACATATTTGTAACAGATGTGTCATTCATAAATGGGAGGCTGATGAAGCCAAAATGTAAAACTAAAAGAAAAGGCAAGACAGGCAGAATACAGGACAGTATTTATGCCTCAGTGCTTCACACATCTTTAACCTTCAGTCTTTCAGTCTTTAATCTACTAATGCAGGTAAATGTGTGTTCTGGTGAAAAGCTAATAAAGTTAATTACAAAGTTTCTTCGATCTCGGGTGACATCAGGCAGAGTCATTACATTTCATTTGACATGATTTTATTGACACCTGTGCGAAAGTATTTTTAAGCCCAAGTAAAAATGTTATAGAAAACATTGAACTTAATGTTAATGTTCAAGCTGCTTTGACATAACTCTGTTTTTCTGCTATTTATACTTCTGGACTATAATTATTAAAATGTTTTTCATCTTTGCGTAGTTGTTCGCACAGTCGATCACTCTCAACTCTACAGACGGCAACATCTCGTAGGTTAAGCTGCCACACTACAAATGCCAGATACAAAATGTAAGAGAAGTGGATAAAGATGAAATGATATTAATTCTCACAAGAACAGTAAAATCAGTCAGTCGAACTCATGTACACTGGCCAGCTCATTATTCCACTTCTATTCTACAGACACTCTCAACAGGATTGTTGCCACAGACAGAATAACAGCTGGTGACGACAGCACTGCTTGTCCTGGCAATTTGTTAATGTCGGTTGATATGCAATGCAACATGAAAGATGTCTGCTCTTATCAACCGTCAAATTATTTCTCGTCTGACAAAGCGGCAAAGTAGTTGTTGTAAAATGACAATGATATGGTATGATGAACTTTCTCAGTTCTCTGGATTCACTGCCAAAAACATATACGAGGTACAGCAGAGATTTTGTAGTCGTTCATTTTTATTCTAGTACAGTGAAGACTCTTTTTCCTTCAAAACAAATGTAAAGGGTAGTTCACCAACTTTTCTGAAACGCTAGTTTTTGTCGTTAGTCATTCGAGAAACAGCTTCACAGAAAAGTCTTTGGATATTCTGAAACGTGGAGCTGAAGCGATAAGTCGACTGATTTATTAGTCATGTCTTAGTTCCTAGTGCTTAATTGTGGGAATTTGCTGCTTTACTTTGTCTTATGTGATACTAAACTCAATATTTTGAAGGTCAAAATAGTCACTTACACCTTAAATAAATTGTCATTTCCCACTATTTTAAACATTTTACACAAACAGAAAATACACGTGTGATAAATCGAAAATAAAAGAATTGTTAGTGTCAGCCTAGGTCAAGGGCTTTGTACTAATAGTATTGTGCAATATCTCTAAGCAGGCTCAACTAAACCAACGTCAGAGTAGAAGCCACAGGAGCAGAAGACAACATAAGCATGGCCGCCACCTTTGACCTTATCCTGTCGCACATGTCAACCGCTACATGGCTCCACAGGTCCAAAACGCTTAGTGCCTGACCTTAAAGTTAATACTACAGCAAACAAATGGACTGACATGAAAGAAAACAAGGTGGCAAAGTGTCGGTGTAGTTCAAAGAGAGTATCAATGGTTCAAAATCATCTGCCGTGTCCTGGAAGCAAATTCTCCAGACTGGAGCTAATCCTAATGAAACCAGACGACAGGTGATGGTGACGACTGCCAACACAGATTCAGTGTCAACTAGCAAGCGAGTGAGCGCCACGTTAGTACTACGTGGAATATCTGCTTTAAAATGAATCCAACCATCCGGATCAACGTCTAGAATAATGAGGATCAAAGGACTTGACTTGATTTGGATTAGTGTTTGGACGATTTCACAACTGTTCCTGTGTGGAAGCTTTTAAAACCTTCAGTAGTTTCTCTTTCTGTTCAGAAGGATTCTGATTAATGTTCCCAAATGCTGCCATGTAATTATAGGCTGAACAACATATTAAACACTCCCCTTTCCTAAGCGATTGGCAAGCCTTCCTATTTACACCATTATGCACCCAGAGGACTCGCTCAGGCTTGCGACCTATTCATAGCCATTTTAGGAGCGAGCCCACAGGGTTGGCGCATGATCTGGCGTGTCAAGCTGGTTCAACGCCAACAAGTTTCACTTTGGATACCTTCCTGTTTGGTTCAAGACATACAAGACTTGGCCTAGAGCAAAACCCAGAATATAACGCCCTTAATAGAAAGCAATGAGACATGTTGATATAAATAATATAATCCCGTGTTCTTGATACTTCAGGGAACAAACAGTTCATTAAATGAACTGTTTGTTCCCTGAAGGACAACTAGAGAGTATAAATAAGGAGGTTATTAACATTTTGTTACTGTCAGTGTCCAAAACTCTGGTTTATACCAGATTCCAAAACCATTAAAATTAGCGAAGTCGTCTTTTTAAACGATCTATATCCTCTAGTTTCTACTTAAGATCTTTCTACAGTAGTTTTTGTAAACCACCCATGGAGAACTGTGCTCTGACAAAAACAGAAAAGGCCACGTCTCCAGAGAACCGCTTTGGATTTATTCTTTTGTCAGTCTCATCTACCTTTTGTTATGGACAAAGAGAAAGTACCTTGGAGGAGCTCCCCCACAGAGCAGAGCACACTCATAGACCCCTAAAGCTATACAATCCCATACACATGCTAACACTGAGCAGCACACATGCTAATCAGGGCAAAGACACGGTGTCCTTTTAGTGGTGGAACTAAAAAAAGCTCAACAATCAAATCAAACCAAGGGCTCCGATTAAATATTCAAAACCAACCGATGCCTCTATAGACAAACAGATTTACAACCACGGCTCTTATGAAGGGACTATTGTATTGTTGCAACAAAACTTAATACAATCATTGTAGCAATTGTGGATAACTTTACGCAAATCCCTTAAAAGAATGTCGACGACACACTTTGCATGGGATTCCTCAGTGGTGTAGAATTATCATCTAGTGTGACCAATCTACCAGAACTAATGACACCTCAAATTGACCGCGCAGCAAATCAAATTACAGGCAGATGATTGTTTCCTAAATACGGCTGTTATATACACACACAATGAGATTAGATGGAAGAAATGTGTCACTCTTTTGGTGTCTCCGAGGGAACAAAGTAAATGCCGCCTGCAGCTCATACAGAGATGTGGGTCATGGATTTAATGCACAAATGCAAATTGATTTTTAGCATTCATAAAAGCGTAGAACTTTAAAGATCTACAGTTAAAATGACTTTGCATATTTACAACAACACAAAAAAAGTATGAGTTTAAATGCTCACATTTACTTTACCACGCAAGAGATATACTATATATTTGGAAATGTTAAACACGCCGCATTGAATATGACACGAAACGGAAAGAAATCCATGCACATCCCACACATATTTGTGAATAACTTTACTTCCAGGCACGCTGTACCAGCGCACACAAAAGGCAGTGGTATGTGTTCAAACTAATGCTGGAGCCAGACCCCATCCAAGGACATGAGAGGCTGTGTGCCAGGCTGCCAGTGATGCCGTGTTAGATTAAGGAGACACAGGCTGCTGCTTCCCACAGGGCCGAATACAACAATACTGGAGAGCTGCAGGGAGGGGGGGGGGTGGGGGGGGTGGGGGGGGAGTGCTGTGGCAAGCAACATCCAGGAGACAGAAATCCTACCATTACACATAACCAGGCCAAACTGTCAGCCTTAAAGGGCCAGTATACTCTGTCAGCAATGATGGTCAAATATATTTGGAAACCTTTTCGACATCAGATTGGGGGGGGGGAGGGGGGGGGGGGGCAACTCACATGTGCACTCGAGTCAAGTTCATTTGGATAACTGAGTTAACCCTCTCAAAGAGCTTCACATGCCTGCATTGTACGAAGAATTGACACCACTCGATGTATTTAACCGTGGCAGTCCAGGAGGAACAATGGGTGCAAAACAGAAGAAAAGTGACAGCCAGTGAAAAGTTAGACAAATGTTATAGATAAGCAGCAAGCACGGCAGTAGTGTAAAATATGTGTACCATTATACAGTATCTGATGAACCAATCTCCATGTACTCAGAGTCCCTCTTTATTTAGCTTTATTACACAAATTAGTGTCTGCTCTTTCTTTTTAGTTCCGATAATGAAGTTGTGTATAAATGGAATATCTTTGACTACCATGTTCTTGTAATGCATTCATTAAGCAGATCGAGCATGACGCAGCTCTGAAGTGTCGTTAACCATTCTGACCGACCAGATGCACCTCTGCAGCGTCCGGGGAGAGGCCTTTCAACCTTTGACCCACTGAACGACTGTGTAGCCGTTGCAGTCACTCGGGACAAAACTGACACGCTCGTAAAAAAGGTTGTATATTCAGTAACTGTAGTTCATGATTTGAAGATTGTGTTTAGTCCGGTTAGACTTCAGCACATAGGGATGGGTATGACACTTGTACTGACCTGAAACTGGTTTATTCTTTGATAAGATTGTTATTGTTGTTATATATTAAAAAAAGGCAAAGTTCTTGTATGGTTGCATAGCTGCTGGTTGAAAGGTATAAGCGGACATTCAGACGTCGGTTGGTACCAATGATGCATGCAATACGATCCAGAAAGTCCGGTGGGAGTAAAAGATGAATCTGTTTATAGGCTTGTCAGACTCCAAAACACACAAAACACTGCATAGTTGCACATTACTCGTACTTTGTAAGCACCTTGCCGGATGATGTTGCTTTGTCAGGTTGACCTTTGCCGGATGACCCTACACAACAAAAGTTAAACTTGGCTCAACATTTGTTGAAGCAAAATAAGACGTTGTTACTCGTTGTCTCGCTGCGCTTTTGTTTCAAACGCATTATTCTGTTACTCCAACTGGACTACTTGCATTGTACTCATCATCACCCGAAGCAAAAACGCGGCACCACCAAACTTGTGTATTTTTAAAATGCGGAGCTATTTTCAGTCTCACGGCTCGCCAAGTCTGTTGAACCTCTGACTACATACACCATCACAGCTGGGTTTGGTCTGTTGCACCACACCCGGCTGTGATGTAGCTTGGTACTAAAGTGCCACGCTAACAGCTGCAAAGGGTGAGGAAAAGGCATGTTGTCCCAACGAGTTGGCAGGGAAGGCCAGATGTATACAAGTAAGACTTTAAGTACCGCACTGTTGTCGATACTCAGGTGTTGTATCAGCAGTGGAATCTAATCTTTTCAGAGAAACACATGAACATAGTGGAACACTATTTACGTACAATACGTTTAACTGATCACAGTTCTCCAGATTACAAAGGGTAACATTTAATTGTTGTGCTTTGTCTGACTAAGAAAAGCAAAGTCTTCAAATTGCAACAATGTGAACCACAAAAAAGCAGCAACTCCTCACATTTGGGAAAGTGAAACCAGTGAACAAATCATTTAAATGATCCATCGATAACTACGGTGTTGTTTTCCATTGATCTTTTCAGCTCTAAAGCCATTAGATTACGATTGAGCCTTCGTGTTACGGTCTTCGATAGTTACTTACATGCCTTAGAAAAAGAGCAGCATATAAATCCACACGCCTAACGCGCTCATGCTATGAAAGATACATCCAGTTCAGAAGCCTGAAAGTTAAGACTTGCTCCGTAAACACTGGCCGCAATCACAGAGAGATGGGGAGGTACCAGGGGCTGCAAACGGCCACCGAAGCGTAACTCAGTAATTGTCCTGGCACACTCTCTGAGGCGCAGCTCGGTGTTATCTACAGGGCAGCCTGCCATCTCTGCCAATCACCCAGTGAGTGGAGGGGGCCGGCGTGGGGGGAAGAGAGGAACTTCCTTCCGAATCCATTCATTCCATTGGGGCCACCTGCTGTGCCTGTCAATGGCTGGAGTGACGCTGGGCGAGAGAAAGGGCCATCTTCAAGCTATAAAATAGAAGAGCTCTTCTTGTTCTCTGTGCTCACTTTGCTGACTGAGGAAATCTGAAATGTGGAGGATTCTCTTTTTGTAGTGGGAAAAAAAACATTTGTATTCAGCTTGCCAACATGACAGTGTGTGGTGTAAGGACTTTGATCTTTCCACTGGGGAGGGGGGGAGGAACAAGATTGGAAGCTTCTAATAAGCAAACTGTAATGATACTGTAGAGTCTCATTTGTGCCATGAAGACACTCGAGGAGTATGCAAGGATCCTTAAAGCGTCCAGTTAAACTCAAGTCCCTGAACGCTGGCCAGCACCACCTGTTAGCGCTCCTCACTCCTCTGCCAACAGCCCTCTCCTTTCCAGCTGTGTGTGCGTGTGCGTGTATACTAGCAGAGGGATTACCGTGGAGGAGGATTACTGTGGCACCGGAGTATATAAGCACCCACAACCGACACATGCACAATCGGGGACAGTGACTATATGAACACACACACCACAATATTACAACAGCATTTCTGCGTTTAATATCTTCATACACACACACACACACACACACGGATTTTGTGGTGTGCGCTAATCTAGGAAACAGAGTTGCACCACCACAATAAAAGCATGCAAGGACGGAATTGGAAAGTGCTGCAAAGAGCTTAAATGACAGAAATGTTGTCATTTTGGAAGCTCTGTTATAACAGTATGTCTTGCAATAAAGGCCTATAAACAGCTGAGGCCTACAGCATCTGATTGGGTGGAAAGAGATAGAGATTGGGTGAGGCAGAAAGAAAGGAGTGGGTGGTTAAACTTTTGTTTTGTGAATTTGAAAAGAAACTAAAACACACACACACATTTTAAATGTGGGAATAAAAGTTACAACAATGTGAATTGAATTGATACTGTGTTTATTTCATGGCTAAAACGGTGCAAATGCAGCAATCTAGCATTATTGGACGAGTCTTCTCCCATCGAATTATACAAGCAAATAACCCTGAAGCCTGTGTCCTGGTTCAGGATCTACAATGAAACAGACTTTGATAACAATGCCACACACCCGAGGAAACTCTCTTGATCTCTTTCTCAACTTTCTCCAAGTGTGACAGCACTACAAGGCCCTGCTCACTCATTCTCAAGACAAAATGCCACTTTTTTGACGAGCATTTCTTACCTTAAAAGCGACCTTTGCAGTGTTGTGCTTCGGCTACATGCGCCCTGTGATCTTTTGTTTTCCTCCACGTTTTTATTTTACGTCGACAATCCAAAAAAGTGGAAACAGCCGACAGAAACAGTCTCTAACGTGGAATCTCAGTCTTCCGTCTGTCCCATACCGATTAACTACTTCACCAGCCCAAAGTCCTCCGCTGGGATTCTTTATATTCCTTTAAAACGAGGACTCACCGCCAGCTGACAAAGGCTGCTTAATATGGCGGAGTAGGAGCCAACTAAACAGTTAAAATATCCAGAAATCACCGCCTGCTGACGGGTCAGGGTTGCCCTGAAAGACACACAACAATAGCCGGACTAGTGCTGAGGAGCTGACGAGGCCAAAGAAGGAATATTGCTGCGTTCAGGTACTCAGATTAGACTCGTACATCCGGGTTTCCCAGATACAATTAATCCTAAAACACGTTTAACACAAACATTGTTGGTGTATGATCCCTTTAAAAGCAATGCTTGTGAATTTCGTCCACAGTTTACATGTGAGCAATTTAACAAAATACTACTACTACTACTTTTTGGTTAAAATATTTTTTTAATCTATTTTGTGATTCACAAAAAAAGTAAATATTACAAGAAAAGTCTGAAAGAAATAATATATTATTGTGTCCTGTTTAAAACCACTTAAACTGAATAAAAGGTAGCCCTATCACCATAAATAATAACACGTCTTTGTGGAAAGGGGGCTGCAACAACATTATTAAATATGTTCATTATCGATTAATTGTTTGCTCTATAAATTATTTATTTTTAAATAGTGGAAAATGGCACAAGAGCCCATTGTGATGTCCAAAAAGGTCCAAAAACCAATAAACTGATCAATTCAGCTCTAGTATAAATGACTTTGTTCATGGACACTTTGTTATGCAGCGACATAGTGAATAAGAATATTGGCCCTAGACTTTTTAATAGATATTTTGTAAAAAAAATATTTAAATAACTTAAATTTAGGTGAGGGAATACAGGCTTCATGTATATGTAGCCTGTAGCCGGGCGCTGTACATTAGCTGCCCACTGCTCCTAGTAGTAGACTCCTGGTACTAGGATGGGTTAAAAGCAGAGAACACATTTCACTGTGTGCTCTGCATGTGTGACCATTAAAAAGAGGGTTTCATCCCTCCGATTATATTCTATTCTATTCATATTTACTTACTCGGTTGTAATATAGGTCGGTGCCGGCATGTTCTATTATTTACGATGACACTTGAACGTCACCTCATCTCCTATTGAATGGTTTTCCCTTGTGCCCAATATGGCCGACATCCCTGTCTTGGATTGAGGACAGAATCCACCATCTGGCTCAGTACCAAATAGATAAAACTGTTCTCATTTTTTCACTCAATCAAATAATGCAAAAATGTTTTTAAATTGTATTATGTAGACATAAATAGTGACATTGTACCCTGCCGTTTAACCTTTGAACCTTAGTCGCAATGTGCAGGCATCTGGCGCCCTCTGGGTTGTGTGAAAGGATGAATGGGACTACATATTTACTTATCCAAACGGATATAGAGTGGACATGGGTTTATATAATTGCTATAGACAGTTATATGATAATAAAAAAACTAGGATAAGGCTGTTTTTAAGTGTGCAGGGTCATTTTAAGATTGCATCTTAAACATCTTTGCACAAACACAATTACTACAACACTGCAGGTTCAATATGAGACTTTATGCTATGAATTAGTTTTAAGTGATTTGCTGACCCCTACTGACTTTGACTGAACTGTGCGTAGGCGGCTCTGCAAGTTTCCCCTGGGGCACGTTTTCTAAAAAGCGCCCCCTGTGGGAAACTAGATGTACTAAACACACACGCACGCACACACGCACGCACGCACGCACACACACACACACACACACACACACACACACACACACACACACACACACACACACACACACACAGTAAATTTATTTATATAGCACCCAGGAGCAGACGTCACGAATTCCTTCACAATAAAAGACAAAATAGCAAGTACAAGTCAGAGCAACAGACATTAAAAGCAGACATGAAGCAAAATAAATAAATAAATAAAAAGAATAAACATTAAATAAGTCACTTAAACAAACTAAAAGTGTTGATAGTGTCTACAGATCTTAAATCCAATGTTTAAAAAATGTAGGAGTTACAACCTCATAAGTGCAGTCTTGTTTTGTCTTGAGCCTCCAGCGAAGAACAAACAACCGACCCAGATGAGAGGACCTCAGATTCCTGCTGCTGACATAGGGCTGCAGTAGCTCTTGGATGTTTAGTGCCTGACCATGAAGGGCTCTAAACTGCTCACAAGAATCTTGAACCAGATTCTAAATTTGAGGGGAAGCCAGAGTAAAGCAATCAACAGTGGAGTTACATGAGAGCTTTTGGAGTAAAGACTTTACTACAGTTTCAATTTGTTATAAAACTCAGCGGTTTTGTGTTTCCAAATATTTTTGAAAAAACATAGGCCAAAAGAATACATGTGTGATACAATACTTTTTTCCCTCAAAGCTTTTGAAATGTATTTGACTGTCTTCTTTGGTGAATAGAACTTGCTTACAGATATGTATTTCTATAGACGGAATCGGAGTTTCGGGCTTCCGGTGGAATCGCAATGCATGCTGGGGTGGCAAGCCTATAAAAGTGAGCACCAACTCTACAAGGGCCGCCATATTGGATTTCTTCTCTACGTGTTTACATTGTATTTAGCTTACTCTTCAAGCGTGTTGTACACAAACCTACTACTCTACAATGAGTTCTGAACTCCTTTCTTATGATGAGGTTCAGATGTGGAAAGTCGAAGCTTTGAAAGTATTTTGGCGCAAGCGGAATTGAAAGGTTTCAGGAACAAAACTGGAGCTTATTGCCAGGGTGTTTGCTGCATCAGAGATGGGCATTGAGGAGCAACCAACAGCTAACGAAAGACTTTCAATCACAGAAAAAGAAAAGACTAAGCTTTTGGTTATGCCGAGTGGCGTTTCAGTGCCTGATCCCTTGACATTGCAGGATGGCTGGGTCAATGAAAACAACAGCATGACTTCTTGGCCGTCGATATACCTCAGCGATATAACGTTATTTTTAATGTCTGACCACCCAGGGAACCATGTCGAGTTTCATAAACGAACTTTGAACGAATACAAAGAAGGCAAAGCATTTATCATTTATCATTTAGCATTTATGAAACAAATATCTTTCAATCCTCTCGCAGATTCTGAGTGTTGCTTTTTGAAAGCAAAATGTTCTCATTCAATGAAAGTTTCCCATACGCCACATTCAGCATGGATCTGCGCAGTCAAGAAAACTGACGCTATCATAAGTGCTTATTGCAGTTGTGTTGCAGGGTAAGCTATTATAAATATATACCTAACTTGTGTTTGTTCATTATTATAAAACTCAATATATAGAAAGTACATTTGTCAATATATAAATCAAGTAGATAGACTACATACTCCAAGGTCGAGTTCAGGATCAGGGAATTAATTTGTTGGTTTTCCTTGCATGACATGCTCACTGCAAATCCGTGAAGATTTCTTGGGCTCCCAAGACTTCCCATTGTAATCCTGTCTCTTTACAGCTTTGGTCCATGCTAGCCTTCTATCATTGTTCTTTAGTGCTGTTCGAACGGGGGCTTGCAGTCGCAATGTTTGCAATCGTGAAGCTCACAATGAGATTCTGCCCATTTATTTAGCTTTCTCCCACTGTTTGAACATCCTTTCACCACACAATGTCGGTGTCCAAATCCCATAACTAGTAGAGCGATGATTACACACTAAAAACTAGCCAAATACAATGTAAACACGTAGAGAAGAAATCCAATAGGGCTGTAGAGTTGGTGCTCACTTTTCTAGTCTTGCCACACCAGCATGCATTGTGATTCCACCGGAAGCCCGGAACTCCGATTCCGTCTATTAGATCAACAATAAAGATTCATGTTCAAATAAAGCATTATGTTTGCCTCAAGTTTATGGGCTAATAAAACATTTAATCGGTAGGATAAGAAGAGGATTTAAGATTCTTTGAGGGGTAACTGCAAGCAGTGTGCGCGAGTAGAGTTGTAGTCTATATCAGTGGTTCCCAACCTGAGGGTAGAGACCTCTCCAAGGGCTCACAAGATACAGCAGAGGGGTCACAAGAATAGGGAAGTTGAAATGCCATAATAAAAACAAATCAAACAAAGACATAAAATGTAATACCATACACGTTGTTATATATATTTTCTTGCTATGTATGCATTTACTGTGTCATATTCTTTATCTAAAGTATAAGCATTACAAAGGTAATAGACTACATATTAGGGGATTGTATTTGTATTTAACTTTATTGCTTTGTTTGATTTGCTTTCACATAGGACTTATTAATCTTCCATACAGGATGATAGATGAGGCAGGAAAGAAAGAAAGTAGGCTAGTTGTGCTACATAACTTTATATTATTTATCCAATAATTGTGTTTTTCTTTTAATAGTGTCACCTCTTCAGGTCTTTTAAATGAAACAATCTGAGATGATAAAAGGGGGGGGGGGGGGGGGGGGGGAATCACAACTTAGACATCCAACCTGCAACACAGGGTCACAATACTGCTTCATGTTCATGGACCACAAAGGCCTTTATGAACAAATGACCAAATTCAGACACAATTCAACCCAAAAAAGTTAATTTGGAAGTCTAATTATTGTACAAACAAAAACTAGAATAGTATAATAACATATTCTACACAAACGCAGAAGAGATCTCAATGAAATTACTAAATTATTTTAAAAAGTTTAAATGTTTGTCAAGAAATTCCAGTCAAAATATCTTGTTACGTGAGTGAAGATGAGGATGTGTTTAGTTTTTAGTTCAGTGTTTAGTTGAGAGAGTATTGACTCATCTCTTCCCTCTGTGTGGTGATGACTGAACCTCGCACGTTTCTCTTCTTGTCCTCATGATGGCGCCGTTTGCTCAGACTTCTGAGCTGCATCCATACCTGCTGTAACAGGCCTCGTGTTAGTGCTCCGTTTAAAGCATATGGGGTTTAAGTTATGCTCTTCACAGGAATCACGCCCCAAGAAAAATAAATTGTGGATAGGCCTACGGCAGTGACTGGCTCTGTTCGTCAGTTTGCGTCAGAGTAAACAAAATGCTGACGTGAAGGTCTCTCCTCTTTGGCAAACTCTTCAATTGGTTGGTGAGCTATAGGTCTGATTCAGTGTTGTGCAGAGCTAAATGAAAAGGTGCAGTGACCTAGAGTTGGCGATTAAAGCGAGGCCCCATACAGGACTACCAAAATAGATTTTTTTTTACACAGGCGTCCACCGTTTCAAATTAAAAGTATCTAACTTGCATCCTACACACTCAGCTGTAAGCCATTCATTGTATATGTCATGAATATGAATGCCAAGTTTATACTTTACTGCAATTGTATTTAACTGCAATATTAGCAACTAATAAGTAGCATACTAAAGAGAGGCCGAAAGCATTAAGAGGTTTGGTCAAATGAGGCTTCATCACGGGGGGGAATCAGGCCCGACTGCTTCTTGGTTAATTGCCACATATATTACAGTGTAGCTATAAGCCTTTTCTCGCGGGTTTTTCTTTCTTTCGTTGTAATGTATCAATCAGCACATTAAAAGGATGCAGACGAACAATGTTGGGGGAAATGAGTGGATCGTTTTTAAAGCCACGTAGGCTGATAGCTCTCTGAACCAGCATCCTGCGTCACCAGCTTTAAATCACATTACGTGCTTCGTTTATTTCAACAATCTAACGGATAGGCCGAGGCCTTAGCGTTGTCATTGCACTGCCATTAGAGCCTCCCCCTCGATATCCAGTGAACAATTATTGGAAAGTATTAAAAAAAAGTGATTGTAATTACCGAAAGCCGACATTTGAGACGATGGGTTTCAGCACTGGACAGCTCCTGACTCCCCAGAGGCCTTGAACTTGGTCAGCGGAAGTCTGATCAAAACCATCCAGTCACACTAAAACCACCATCACCAGCATTGATGATCATTTCCCAGCTCTGTCATAATCATAAAAGCCTAATTGGACTTATTGATGACGCGTGGGAAATAACCCGTCGTGGTCCCGGTGAGGGACACATTGATTTGTATTGGCCGTCACATCGTCTTGTGCAAAGTTCACGTATGCATTCACACACATTTTCTCTTCTTCTTCGCTCTCTTTTGTTTTAAAAAGGAAGAAAGTTTGAAAGTAAACTTCCATCTTAAGAGGGAGGTGGGGGTCGAGGGTGACGGATGCATCGATGAGGAAGGAACTGTACTTTTTTTTATTCCGGGAGGCAAACTTGATGACGTCTATAGCATCCTTAATGTGACATATTGGAGGGAGGAGGAGGAGGGGGGGGGGGGGGGGCAAGGCTTACGATACATGGATAAAAATCCAAGGCAATCACAGCACAGGACAAAAGTTTAGAGCAACGATATGCAGACGAACCTACAGCGCACTTTCCCACCGTTTCTGTTTGCCTGTGCGACTGCTCGAGTCCTATAACTTGTGTCTTAAAGTGAGATAGGCTGTACTGAGGGGAACACAAGGAGACGACGGAGGCGCTTCAGCCAGGAAAGAAGTGCCGTGAGAAAGAAACCGTCTCTCTCTCTCACACACACACACACACACACACACACACACACACACACACACACACACACACACACACTACCACAGCCGCGCCCGGATCACATCCTACAGCACAGCGCTCTCCCTACTCCCCTGCTATAGGTATGTGCTTTATCTGCGGATTGTCTTATAACTCGGAGAATTTCATTGATGGAGAGCGAGATAAAGTAATGGAAATCATCTTTTTTTCTGCACTGCATGGAGAGCTGCTGTTTTTTTTTTAATTACTTTGGCGCTGCATGCAAAGGATTCGGTGTCAATACCTACAGTTAAACTTTTACGGATTGGGATGAATAAAACAGTCAGCAATCTTGTTTTTTGCTTTGAGCAAACGGACGCTGTGTTTGTCCAGTTAATGTTAAACATGCTTATTATTTGATCCAGCTTTGTACTTTGTGATCTGAGAAGTAGGACAGCGTGTGATTTGTACAGAACAAAGAGCGAGCATGTTGTTTCTATAGGAGTGACTAACCTGTTTAATAACACGTCTGTTTTTCATTTTCTAACAGCATGGCCAGTTCGAGTAAAGCGACTTTAATCTTGCTCGTCTACGGAATCTTAATGCACTACAGCGTCTTCTGCACACCTATCGGACTAAGTTACCCTAAGATTAGGTAGGTATACGCGCTTTATGGGTCTTCATAACATGATTATAGTATTTATTTAACTCCATGTTGCTGCTGAACACAATGTGTGTTCACTGATTGTTTTGCATTTTGATTAATGATTATATGTCTTTTGATGATTTGGTTTTGGGCAATGATATTTTGAAATAAGTGTGCATAATTGCGCACAAACCATTTTTGCGCAATTTAAAATGATATAATTGAGAGGAATAACAAAAAGAAATAGCGTTATTTACGCAAATCTGGTGTGTTAAACGATAATGGAAATTGCATAGAGGTATCTGTCCGGGGGGACACCCTGATTAAAAATGAGAGTACAGTCAATGCAATTGATAGCTCTTGGGATGACGGTGGACTGGCGTCACCAAGGAGAGGCGAGGCAAAACGAATCGGAGAGCTCTATCCTTTTAAGATGTTTTATTTTTTTTCCCCTGTGAAAAGCATACATACTTTGGGCGTGGTTCTTATTGATTCTAATATTTCACTGCTAATTGCGGCATTCTTTTAATACATTTTTGGCTCCACGCCTACTCTAAATGTGATCTTTTTCACACCCATTGTTTCGATTCTTAAATAATTAATGAGGCTGTAGCCTGTGTTGAGAGCAGCAGCTCCAAGTACCAAGAATTTAAAATAGATTTTCCCGATCAAAACAAAAAATCTATTTAAAGAAAGAATAAAATAAAGCTTCATTTAATACATTTTAACGCATTATTTTTTTTGTAAAGAAATTTAAATAATTCATTTTCTTGTTTTATTTCTAAACACCTACAGATGATGCATTTTTTCGTTTTGCTTCCCTTATCTCTAATGGTTTAACCTCCCAGTGATTTAGCATTCATTTTGGCATTCTTTCACTGCTGCGTCCCACTTGTGCACAGATCAAATTTGTGATGAATGCTTTCCGTTTTGCAGACTTGACAACGACGCCTTCGATGAGGATGGGAATTCATTATCCGACATGGGTTTTGATGGCGATCAAATTGCTATACGAAGCCCGCCATCCTTAAACGACGACGCGTACACGCTATACTACCCACCAGAGAAAAGGTATATGTGCTTTCAGATCGCAGCTAAAGCCTTCAGCTCGATTCCATTTTTAATGACTTTTTTGCTGTTTGCGATAATGTTTGCTTGCTTTGTTTTTCCCAGAGTTCCTCATGTTATTTGTTCAGTGTTATTTTCATTACGAGTAGCCTAAAATGTTGGTTCCAAATATTGGTAATAATCAAGATAAAAGCGGAAGGATAGCCACTGTGGAAGAAGGCTACGAGGCTCCGATTTAATTGTACCTGATGTGATATTGGACCTGCGGGTGGGTGGGGACATTTTAGGCTACTTTTGATCATTTTGTCTGCGCTTTTTAGTCACTGATGATCTATGTGTTTTGGCGTTTTATCATCTCAGAACAGAAAGGCATGCTGAGGAAGAATTAGATAGAGCCTTGAGGGAGATCCTGGGTCAGTTAACAGCGAGACATTATCTGCATTCTCTGATGACAATTCGTGCAGGGTAAGGGCATTTCTTATAAGCGTTCACCTGCAGTCATCATTTTTTATGTTTCTCCGCTGCACAAGTCCAGGCTGCTGCATCACTGTCTTTCATTTGTTCTGTCCGTGTTTTGTTTTCATTTATTTGTATCTCTCTATATATAAAAAAACAAAACGTCTAGACATTTTCATTTTCTTTTTGTTGTGGCGTGGCACTGCGCTCATTATTAGTGTCCTCCCTTAACAACGAAGACTAAAATACACTTCAATTTATGTGTGATTAATCTATAAATAGATTTTGTTTTCCCAATCTTTAATGAAAAAATATGCGTCAGAATATACAATGGGCTGCAAATGAATAATGTATAACTTTTCTAAAACGCTTAACATCACTGTTTCTTTTACATTGTCTTGCTTACCGCCCTTTTCAAACGAAAACAAAAAGGAAATAGGATAAAAGGCCCAATAACTAATTATTAATAACTATGCATCATGCAATATGGAAAAACGACCAAAGCTAAGCTTTCAAATCAAAAAGAGCAGAAATCTGTGGAGAAGTGGAAGCTGCAGCTTTAACTAATGTTTCTTTTTTGTTCTGTTTGTTTGTTTGTTTTTTCAGTGAAGACAACAGCATGGAGGAAGAGTCAGAGCCCTTATCCAAAAGACATTCAGATGGGATCTTCACCGACAGCTACAGTCGCTATAGAAAGCAGATGGCCGTGCAGAAATACCTGGCAGCGGTTCTGGGAAGAAGGTACAGACAGAGAGTTAGGAACAAAGGACGCCGACTTGCCTATTTGTAGCGTTGTTAATGCGCCCAAACTGCCCTCCTGTGTATATACATCCAGTCGTTAAATCAAAGTCATTCAGATATATCTGACCAACCAGTGGATTGCGCCTGTGTTCTTTCAACATGTATTTATGTATGAAGTAAAGCCATTAAAATGAATATTTTAATAATAATATCGTTTTTTTTCTTTTTGTACAAAAGCACTTGATACCGCACAGTTATACTTTGTGGACCAATATATTAATTTCAATCAATTTATTTTCATGTTAAGATGTTGAAAACAAAACAAAATGACAAAAAAAAAAAAAAAAAAAAAAAAGAAGAAATTAGAAAAAAAAAAGATAATTGTGCACCTTCAACATTATGCGCTTGAAATCTTTAAAGGTCATCTACATATGCAGAAAATAAATAGATTTTAAAAAGACAATCAAAGTATTGAATGTTATACTTATTTTTGTAACCAACGTTCTATTTTTTTAGTGTTGTTTGTTTTCCAAACAGGCCCAAAGAAGCAGTGAGCATGCTATGTGAGGCATATCCGGCTTATCCTAAATGATAGATGTTGCCCTTGTCCACCCTCCTCGCTCCCTTAATGGGAGCTCTGTGGGTTTGTATAGCTTGCTGCCCCTCTAGGGGAATTCAGATGGCTTTTGTTGAACAGCCTCTCATTTGATGGAAAAACTGATTGACTTACACGACCATTCATGTAACTGGTGGTAAAATCCGACCCCTCTTTTAAACAGAAATGTAATTGCTTTTGCAAGGGGCATTATTGCCTTTACTAAACATAAAAGAAGGACTCAAGTTGCTGTATGCGGCAAACACTGCTTGCTCACTTGCCTCAAAAAGTCCTTTACTGTAGAGGATAAGTCGTGCTCGATAGGTGTTAAGAATGTTCCATATGTGTGTATTATGTACCGTGCAGAAATTACACAGTGCACATATTCATCTCAGTGTTGTCTGTGTTCAGTCAACAGAATTATTTAGAAGAATGTGCTTCTACTGTTGATTGTATTTGGGCAGCACTCCAAATATTCAGAAAGGACCCAGAACATGTAAAGATGGAGAAAATGAAGCATTTTTTTGAGACAAAAAGGGGAGAGGAAAGGTAGCATCTGAGTTCCAGTTAGGAATATTTAACTCTTATTTCTTATTTATTGGTGCATGTGGAAACTGACACCTTGTTAATTTTGCTTAGAAACTGCATGCCATCGTGCTTTTTTGGATTGTGCTATTTGGGAGCTGGGCTGTGCTAAGCCTATTTCAACACCACTCCCCCCCCTCAGATGTGTTGGAAATGTGAACAAGGAGGGCTAGAGGTGGTGGAAACTGGTACTGCACTGACTTGTTGAATTTTTACCTCCCATGCTGCTGTCATTGTGGATATCATGAGACAAGACACTGGACCCCCTTTTTGCTGATTGCCTTTGTCCTGGTTTGCTTCTAGATCGCCGTGCTAAATAGTTGATTTGAACGTGCTGTGATTAGTTGTTAAGACGAAGCTGATCCGTGTGAGATGTGTACCGAGGTTTGTGCAGTGAGGATGTGTTAAAGAGATGAGGAGAGTGCTAGAGAGAGAGAGAGAGAGAGAGAGAGAGAGAGAGAGAGAGAGAGAGAGAGAGAGAGAGAGAGAGAGAGAGAGAGAGAGAGAGAGAGATATGCATGGAGAGGAAGAGAGAGCAGAAGACAAAGAGATATTGTGTGAGAGAGAGAGAAAAAACTAAGTTACATAATAGCACCCACAAGCCTGAGAGAGGTTGTCACACCTGGATACAGAAACAAACGAGACGAGAGCGCCGCCGCCTCTCCTAAACCTGCCAGAGTGACATCAGGGTCAATGAGTCTGATAGAAAATATCAGATGTTGAATTCCCTTCACTTTGGTTTCAGCAGAAGGATTAACAGTATGTGAGTGAAGCTGGTCAGAGCCACTCTGAGTTTCCCTCTCGCACAAGGTGAATGAAATTCAGCACACGAGGAGAGGGATCTTCCCACTGACTTTTATTAGGGAGATATCTCATGTATTTATTCGATATTATGCAAATGCAGCTTTATGCACCCCTGCAATCCAAATCAGTGGCCTGTGTTCGCCCATAGAAACTATCAATACACTCCTTCAATCTGGCTTTATCCTACAGGCTTTGTGTGAACGTGTGTGTGCGGATTTAGACGTTTGCATATTAGTGCACATTTGAGTTTATATGTGTGTGTGGATGTGGATGTTTGGTGCGCATGTGTGTGAGTGTGTGTGTGCATGTAATGTTTGTTGGTGTGAATGAGTGACTGAATGCGAATGTTGAGGTGGAAACAGCTTTTGGCGTTGGTGCCTTGCTTCGACGTGAGAAAAAAAATGAAATAAAGAAATTCGCCACAAGTGACAGATGGCAATTTTAGTGGCCCTACAATGCTGCAGTCCATTAGCTTACAATGAAAACGTCCTTTTACTCTGTTTAATCGCTCAGCTTAGTCTGCCCCAAGAGTAGTAGAATTAGGCTTTCTTTTAAAGCATGGCCAATGATTTATTGAGTATAAAAAAAAGAAAAAAAAGAATTGAATGTGTATATGTTGAGGGAGAAGGCAATGTGTGTGTGTGTGTTTGTGTGTGTGTGCATGAGTCTGGGGTGTTCAGTGTCTGTGAGAGTTGTGAACAATGACCAGTGTTTGTTACTGTTGATTATGAGGTGTTGTTGATTATTTTGATATTGGTCAGTAATTTATTAATCAGAAAACAGCCCCGACGTATCATTTATAACTATGTGCATCACTATTTAGATTAATAGGGTTTCAGAACATGACAGAGATGTTGTTCAGATTATACGAAATGCTTGTTGTTGATATTTCTGAAAGCGCCAAACGCCTTACTTCAATGTTTAATCTCTTATCTATCTGAAAACAATGTGTTTAAAAAGTGAACCTTAGTACAAGTGGCATCGTTATACACACAGGAGTCCTTATATGGGGTTTTACGTTTCTCAATGTTATGAAAGTGTTGTAAGATTTGTATGAATAAATTTTTGTAAACAACAATATTTTCTAATGAATGTCTAATCTTTGAAATACATACTCTTTAAGACGACACATGTGTTGTGGAACAAAGAGAGGTGGAGAGCCAGGTGTAGCCTAGTCAAATATCTTGAGTCTTTCGTTTGCAACTTACATCAGAATAAAGGTGGAATCTTCCTTTAAACGTTTACATGATCACCAAGGGCCACACATTTGTCAGAGATCATCTCCTGAAACAAACACAAAACTCAAATCACATTACAGAAAATAAAGTGAAACGTCCTCCAGCAGCCGCAGGCAACCACTCTGCTGTTCTCTTGTGGGTTGTTTCAACCTGAAGTCCTATCAAGTTCAATTTATTTTTCCGACGCCAGATCAACAGAACATGAAGAGAACATGAGGCACTTAAAGCACTGGTGCATTGTGCAGAATCTATCAGCAAGAAGCAAAGTGAGCTGCAATTGTTTTATTTTAATCATCATTCCTCACCACTTCATGACACTTCCAGGGGTTTTTTACAATGTCAAGTTACAGTTTCTAAAACGGGGAAAAAGGTTTAATACATCTAAGTACTGGCACCTGTAATTCAAACCGAAGAACCATCCGACATCTCCAAGGAGCGCGTGGAGAGAAAGTGTGACCCTGCACTGAGCAGCAGAGAGCATCCCTCCTGCAGGAGCAGCGCCGCGTCTTTCCCCCCTCACTCCATCCTTGGCCTTGGAAGTGCAGCTGTGTCCCGTGGGAGAGGAGGATGGGTGTGGCAAAGCAATGTGTGAGTGATCTGATCCTCATCAGCCAGCAAGAGTGTGTGTTTGTGCACATGCACCAGAGCTCAACTAACCCAATCAGAGATATGTTGCATGGCAACGGTCCACAAAGGGACATGGTTATGTATACGCATGTGTCAAGTGTGTTTGTATGTGTGGAAAGGGAGGGAGGTAGAGAGATTGTGTGTGTGTGTGTGTGTGTGTGTGTGTGTGTGTGTGTGTGTGTGTGTGTGCTCAACAAAGGCAGACCTTGAGCAGGATCTGTATTGGGACGGGTCTTTTACAACTTTCATTTGTACACACACACACACACACACACACACACACACACACACACACACACACACACACACACACACACACACACACACACACACACACACACACACACATCCTGTATAACAGAGGAAATACAGATACTGTAATAACACCAACAGTCAGGCCACAGGTGATAACTATGATGAATACAATTCAATAAAAGGAATTAGTCACAAGAAACTGCCACACACACTCACATACACCTTTAATTTATGGGAGTTGCCCTGTTGCTATGAAAAGGCTGACAGAGTTTGAGCTACCTGTATGACATATAGGACGTCTCCATTCTTTCTTAATCCATCCGTCCACCCACCCATCCATCCATCCATCCCTCCCTTCCCCCCGCTTTTCCTCCACTTCAGCTGTCAAGAAGAAAAGCCGGCTTAGTCCTCTTGACAAGCAGAGATTCTCAGATTCCTCCTGTGACATTTCCTTTGGCTTTACAAAAGATGCATGCAGCGAGCGAGCCAGGTGAAATGAGCAAAAAGTGCATTCATAAATAAATTGAATTTGATATTTACTTCCTGATACGCCCACAAGTGAATATTGAGACAAATG
>NC_041371.1:7375696-7385818 GCF_900634415.1 Cottoperca gobio
ATAAAGTGAAATTAACAGTACAAGTACAAAACAACAAAATAGATAAAGTCGATGATTTGTGAATGAAAGTGAGGGCTGCTAGTTACAAGAATTGGCTGCACAGAAAGATGCATTTTGTTACAGATATTACAAACCAAAAGCAAAGAAATAGAAAGTATGAGTAGTATCAGAATGATAGGAACATATATGTCAGCTCACTTTGGCTCACCTTTGCACTTCCTAGGGAATATAATTGTAAAATTATCAAAGTAGGTTATGATCCAAGTAAAATGTAACCCTGCATAAATAGATTTGTTGCAACTTGCGCGCAGTGCAACAGGCAGTAAACAGAACAGTGACACATTTTAAAATTATAAAAAGGATTTATAGAGTGTGTTAGTTTGCCATTTACATATCAAGTAGACATTAGAGCCAGTCTAAAGTCAGTCCAAAATTCACTCTCAATTCACTTTGTAGCTCTGTTTCAACCGAGTCCTGAGGGAAATATGCAGCTGCCTGCTGCTTCTGGAAACAGCTGAAGAGACTGGCGAGACTGAACCAATACATTAAAGTTGCGGCCTGTAAAACCAAAACAATGAGCTATAAAAGAAGCTAAAACGCTCCGTAATGCTACGGGGAACTGCAGAGTTAAGCATGTACAGGCTTAAATCACCACAGCAAATAATGTGATATCTTCACCGCCATTTGATTTGTCCTGTGGTGGCAGATCCTATACATGTAAATGCAAGCATCAATACTTTGAAAATAAGACCCTCGGTTAAATAATATTTGCAGGATTTCTCTCCCATGTAAGTCCATTACGACGAGGATGCCAGTGTAAACCCTAATTTGTCAGCACATATTTTTTAACAGACTTATCTTCAGAACTCATATTCCCTGTAGTCACTGGTACTTAACTGGGGAAAAATCCTGAGAGTTTGTGACTGTGTTGTCTAACATCAAACACATTTCTTTAAAACTGACTTCTCCCAGTGTGGTTCTCCCAAAGACACGAACAGAGAACCGCTGTATCCAATGGGCTTCTTAAAACATTCTGTGGATAACAATGGCAGTGGAGCGTGCACAGCATGTGGGCCTGCTGGCTTCTGAACTCACTCCAGTGTTATCACTTGACTTGAATAGTAAGTTACGTTTTCGTATGAGTCTCAAAAGTCATCTTTGGCTACTCAATGCATTGTTGTTGTTTTAAGAATCGGGTCCTGCACTAGAGCATACAAAGTTCACACATGCTTCCTTTCAGAGTTCAGTGTGAGGTGAACAAACGGACATGCTGTAGCGTCACCGTCTTTTTGTCTTTTATTTTGCCTGCAGCTCATACACTCACACAGCTCTGGATTGGACGAGGCTGTGCAAACACTGAATAATGTAACATTGCTGGAGCAGTTACGTGTGAAAACTCAGTGTGAGATTAGTGAGAAGAAATGTGTTCATGCTCTCTTTATTCTCCTCCCTGTCTCTCTCAATTGCCTCCAACGGAAGGAGAAAGACACCCTATTACTCCTTCGCCCTCCAGACATTCAGTGTTGCAGGCGTTTCCACATCATTCACCTTCACTTCTCTGAAGTTGTGACAGATTTCCTGAATGAGATGAGTGTTAATGAATGGAGAACATTCGAGGGTAGAAAGAGAAGCTTGTCAGGTTCAGGCTTCATGGGTTATGTGCTCATGAGAGTCAAATTTACCCGCTGACACACAGCTTGTGGTTATGTTATCTTACTTCTTTCTGTTTAATGAATGTGATATGAGCGGGTGGGATGTGGGTGTGTGAATGTTTTAATATGTCTACAACATATTGGAGAAGACGGTATAATACAGGGTGTTACTTTACCTTTTCTAAGGGCACAGCTCCAGATGTAATTATTTAAGTATGTGTGAAGAAAAAGTTGCTGGAGAACAGAGACGATGAAAAGTCCCTTCTCTTTGTTACAAAACCTAAAAGAAACATTGATGTTATCTCAACAGGTTATGTTCATAATGGGGACAGTTTCATGATTTAACATTCTCATATCACATTTGTAAAAATGCATCTCCTCCTTTCGCACAAACTTCTCAGCAAGCGTGCACATGCAGAGATCCTAGAGATTGCTTTATCCAAAACTTCACACAAACTACAAAAGGGTAAGCGCTCGCTTTGAGAGGCGGAGGCACAAAGCAAGCGCAGGCTTTTCCCGTCTTTTCATATTCAAAACAAAACGTACTGTCACCGCGCAACACCTAACTCTCTGGGAATTGTCTGCTGCAGCACCAAGAGAAGTGAGGCTGTGTGATAAGGAGAGAGGTGTGAGTGGGAAACGTCGGGAGGAGAGGAAACCAGCCAGGCTCTTTATTCACACCTGTGAGCTACATCCTGTGCTCACTGGGACACAGCATCTGCATTGCATAGAGAAGTAACAGGCTCTGCTTGTGTCTCCCGCTATTCTCTTTCTTCTTTCTCTCTCCCCTTCTGTTGGAGGGCTCCCCCTTAGACACGGCTCTTCCCATCAGGGATCTTATTTTCATACATTGATTGGCATATTGCTGTAACGCAGCCACAGCATGGATGTGAAAGGGTCTGCAAGAATCACAAAGGACACCCTCTATTCCTCTGACCCTTGCACCGCACGAGGAAAAACACCCCAAAAGAAAGCCCACAATTAAAAGGGGAAACATGGAGGAAACCTCAGGGAGAGCAGCTGAGGACGGACAGACGTGCAATAGATGTCGTGTGTTGAGAATAAACAACATAGAAAAAATAGACAGTCCATGTGAGAGAAATGATGATGTGATCATATATGAGAAAGATGGATCCAGGAGGATGTCAAAATAAGCATCCAAATATTTATTTTTATTTTGCATTGCATTATTTTCAAATTAAACCAAATATTGAAAAGGGCAGATTATTAGATGCACATCTGGCTGTTGTCATCTGGCCTATTTGCCTGCTATGAATACTAATAGATGAGTAAATGATATATCTACATCTATATCACATCATATCATCAACAACACTTGTGCAGATATTCTTGTCTCTTCAGACACGGCCACTGTGTTCACTGCTGCTGGTCTGTTATTTGCAGTCTCAGTCGAGCAGCTCGGGCCTGTTTGTTTGGGGTTTGGCAGCTGCTGTCAGTGCAGTGACATCACAGTGTACTGGCACAGTGATTACTGAGAAATGCAGTGAAAACAACACAGCAACGACTGCTTAACACCAAAGATGTCTCGAAATAAAAACAAACACACTGCAGATAATCCACTTTAAGCTAATTTCATTGACTGACACAACAGCGGAGACACAAATGCTGAAGAATAAACACCGCTTTGATACTTTGTACTCAATGCTTCTTTTTCAGTCGCTACATTTTCTAAGATGAAACTGGAGTTAGGACGGCGTTAATATACCCATAAGACAACTTTGCGTAAGTATTTCTAAGCAATACTTACACAAGGGTTAAGGATAATTACTCTATTAAAACCAGGTCATCCTCAAATGTTATGAATGCACTTGTAACTCACTGAATATCATTTCATAGTAGTGTTTATTTGATGGAAAAACTGTGTGTATGTGTTAACTGCTATGAATCAGAACCGATGTTGCACTGAGTGACACCATTTAACAGATTATAGAAGCTTTCCATATGTCTTTGAGAATCCCTGTCAAGTTAATGGCTCAGTTCAAAGCATTTATTCAAAAATGTGCACGTGACACTACCTGCAAACACATTAGTTTTGTCATGCACTGGTAAATCTTGAGATTTTGGGCTATTTTGCTTCCACCGCAAGTTTTCTTTCTAACTAGTAGAAAGAAAACGTCTAAAATGCACATGCTGGTATTTATTTTACTAAACTTTACTTTGTTTATTTGTGTCGGTAGATGTTTCCTAAATTCACCAAAAGTTAGCTTTAGATAATGCTTCATTTGCATATAAACAATATTTTTATCTTGCAAAATGTAGGCTATGATTTAAATGTCGCTTTCTCAAAATGAGTTTTTTGTTCATACTCTGAGCCAACAATCTCCACTTCAGCAGCACTTTTACCGGTTTCATTCCTGTATTCTGAAGGTGTTTTACAGAGGTGTTTGTTCATATATCCTTCACAGCCTGATTCATATTACATTTTATTCCTAAAAACATGGCAAAAATAGATCTTTCTATCGTTTTTGACAGTATTTTCTGATTTATGGAATGATACAAAGAGACATAAAGAAATCCCTGTATAAAAACCTTTGACTCTAATATGTCAATAAGAACATTGAACGTGGTTTTATCCAATGTTCAGATTCCTGTTCCGGAAATGTCTGCAAATGAACACATATTTATTAAGAGAATTCCTCATCTGCATGTTTTATAAGATTTCATCCTATTTGTTAGAAGTGTCTCCCCTTAAAAACAAGAAGAAGAAATTAAGAGAAGGTAGTATTAAGAGAAGAAGAACGCATTTACTGATTTAAATGATAATTATTATACTTTTCCACACTAAAATCAGCATTTAAACAGATAATTTCTTGTATTCTCTCTATAACTGTCATACACCTTTAAGCAGTTGCATGAAGACGGCGAAAGTCACTTAATGACCCGGTTTAGCACCTTTTGGTTTTTCTACAGTGTGTGGTCGAGACTGTAAGTCGTCCGCTCAGATGCTTTATCTCCTCACGCTGATTGTAATCCATGCAGGTGAGATGCAAGCAGGAATCTTTCATTACAAACAAGTCTCACCTTTAAGAGTTTGATAGCTAACATCTGTCTAATGATCTTGTAAATGATCTTCACAGAGGTCTAGTAATAGTGGGAAATCAAATCTGGCACATTACATTTTGTAGCTATGACTACATTCTGTAATTAGACTGCTTTGAAATGCTTTGTACGGTATGTTTCTATTTTGAGGAACAATTATAAAGGCAGTGTTTCATTCAGCTGCAGAAAAACAGCAGAACTTAATGAGTCTATTTTTAGTGATTGTACTTTGAATATTGTTTATAATGTTCATTATCCAGCCCTTTGCTGAGTCTGACCACATCATTATCAGTTAATGATACACCTAAGGATGCATGTTGATGACATCGCATGTGTAATTAATGTTTTTGCAGAGCCTCCTGCCAATACACCATCCAGGTAATTCCCCCCGATCCACAGCTGATAGCTGGACTGAGAAACAGCTGTCAGTCGAGTCTCAGAGGTGTCCCTCACAATGGCTCGTGGATCCAAAATATTCACCATCTGCTGCTGTTTGGCTGGACGTGTAGGACCATATCACTTCCACTGTTTTGTGTAGGAGGTATCTAGTCACTGGCTGACAGCAGCTTGTGAGCATGTTCCGAGCCATATGGGGAAAGATTGACTGCCGCATGTTGGCGTGTGGCAAACTCATCTGTGTTTAACTCGGAGAGTGTAAAACTCAGCACTATGCTAGACAGATGCCATCGATCTACTCATTTGGGACCTTCTTTTATAGTTTGAAACAGATACTGCATATTCACCTTTGAGTACATCACTTCTTAGAATCAACCTACGTCCAGTGTTGAAAGAACTAATCACATACGGTATGTAAGGAATGTAATTTGTCACAACCCTACAGTATCACCACACAACAATAGCAAGATTGGACAATTCTGCTAAACCTTGGATGTTGTCCAATGCATGGCTGTATCATGAGAACTGGATACCAGACTCCAAGATGGGGCTCATTCATTTGGATGAAAATTGCTCACCAAGCACATAAGCCAAAAAACAAATGGTTTGCTCCAGCATAGTGTGGCCCACTGCACATACTCGTTTCTCGACTTGGCATCGCGCACATACCAATAACTTTTCTAGGCTTTAGGAAAGTTTTGCAAATATAACATTTCAAAGTCCATAATACAAAGAGTAATCATTTTAACAGTTTGACAGACTTTTATAACGGTGGGGAAATGCTTTTTGTACAGTTGCCATGAGAGCTCAACATGCTGCAAACACAGAAGCGCTCTGCAAGTAGCACAGACGACAATGGGAATGGTTCCCATGTGACACAAAGCTGTAGTTAACCGAGGCTGCAGGTGAATAGTATTTTTCTCTTGAGTGAAATGACCTGGAAGTATTTAGGTGGCAGACATGATAAGAGCTTGGTTCTCTAAATTCTAAGTAAAGGTGCTTCAATGTTTCCTTTTCATATCTCCTTGAGCAAAGGTTTCACTAGACCATCCTTTACGAAAGAAAAGGAGATAATGGCATCCCACAATTCCTTGCAGCAGCAACATTTAAGCGACAATAACATCGGTCGTTACTTTGTAATTGTACGCTATAGATCAATGTAAAACATCTCTCTTAAGAGGTGTGATTGTGTTTTGGAATACTTATTTGAAGTGTCCAGCGTTGAGTTTGTCACTATATTAATCTTCTGTGTTATAAATAAAGTTGCGTCCGACTGCCGTCGTGAGAGTGCAGTTGGATTCTCCTGGCGCTGCGGTTCTCTTTTTTTCTAGGTCCTTATAAATTGGCCAAGGAAAAGTGTTTGACTGCAGCCCTAGACTTAGTCTTTTGCTTATAAAATACACACAATCAATAGTGAAACAGGCTAACTTTATGTTTTGCGAACATAACTATTGATGACAATTCTGAAAGCAACTTTAAACCATATAATCATCACCAGCATTACCTCATTGTCAATGTTCAACAATGAATGTTTCTACGGAAAAGTCTCTCAGGAGTAAACTTTGTTAGTCAAAACCACGGTCTCTTAAGTCAGAGCACGGCTAGACGGGAACAGGGAAAACAAAATGCAACGTTCAGAAAAATGCCTTAGGCGTAAAGCAGGGGGGGGGGGGGGGGTTATCGATTTTTAGTCGTAACAACTTCCTCTGTCAGCAAAATTCTATTTCTGGATCCATCGTATCTCAGGAAGCCAACAAGACCTGATTTGCGGTGAATGACATTACATTACCTTGTCTCTCCTCCCATGCCAGTGATCTATTTCCATCCAAGCACTTTAAACCATATTGTCATTTAAGTTCAATTTAGGTTAGACGGAGGGACTGAGGGAGACAAACCCCGCTTGTCATATTGTTGCAGAGGCTGCTCTGCATGCCCATTAATTGCCTCATCACTTGGGTAAATTCCCACTCCAAGCAGTCTCACCAACCCGTGTGACACACTACCAACCTAGTGTGAATGAAACCTGAAAGTAATGAGCAATACTTTTCCTGAAGTCAGCAGACATTTATGAGCAGTCTGATAAAGCGGAAAGCGGAACTGCACACCGAGACAATTTGAACTGCTTTCCCAAACAAAACTACTGCAAGGAAGTGTGAACACCTTCCTGCCGACGCTGCCGGTGCAAATGCTTTCTTCTATCGAGCATGAGTGGAGACTCCAGGGGGCGTGTGTGCTGTGGTGGAGACAGGTAAGTCTCATGGTCTCATGGTCATGCAATTCAATCCCTTGTGTGTGTGTGTGTGTGTGTGTGTGTGTGTGTGTGTGTGTGTGTGTGAGTGTGTATGTGTGTCACACTTGGTAACGAACAAACAAGTCCTGCTTTACTGATTTAACAAAGATGCTCTATCAACTCTATTGCCTACAGAAGACACTGAGAGGACTGCTTTTACTCAACAAAAATGCCATTCTGGAGAAACGCTCTGGAAAATCAATTGATTCTGATTCAAATGATCACAGCAACGTTGAAGCCGCTGCAAATGAGACGCTCCTGGTCTGCCGGGTGATGCAGCGTGATTCATGACAATCCGGAGAGTCATTCATCCCCCATCGTCGTTCCCAAACCTCTGGGTCAGCCCCATAATAAATATAGATGTTGACACACACATTCTACCAGTCACAGGAGCAGACAATTCATGTTGTGGGTGGGCCGAATCTGGCCCTGAGTCCGCACCTGACACCCTCCAATTATATGTGACAGATGCTTGGCGCGTGCACACGCACATTAATACTCTGCGGCAGGGAATGAAATCTCCATATCTGACACCCCCCACTCTCCCCCCCCCCCCTCTCCTTTGTTCTCTGGGTTATGTGACCAGATGTGGCCCTACTACAAATTTAATAAAGACTCGGAGATGCAACTGTGTGTGTGTGTGTGTGTGTGTGTGTGTGTGTGTGTGTGTGTGTGTTAGACTTTGACACTGTGCTCGAGTGTGTGAGAAATACTGCTTATGTAGTATGCTTATATTAAACTATATATATATGAAACTATACGTGTGTTTGTACAAGTGTGTGTCTGGTGTGCGTTACACGTGCATGTGCTGATCCTATAGATCGGTTCTCTAAACCGCCTTATTAGCAGGCTCCATGTGTCAGTGGTTAATCCCTCCGTCTCTCATGGGACGCCCCACCCTCTCCTCCCCTTGTCCTCCTGTCACCCCCTCATCACCACCTCCACAGATGGGTCCTTTTATTTCCCCACAGAATACTAATGATGGCCATTGACGGATTCCAAAGGGGCTGGTTTACCCCCTTTACACCAGCACCAGGGCTGAATGATGGTGTAATGATGCAAGTGGTGGCCGAGGGAGGGACAAGGGAGGATCCTACGAGCAAAAAGACAACAGCTAATGCAAACAAAGATGTTCTCCATAGATGTTTAAGTGCCTCCTTTTGAATTCATGAAGTGTTTGTTGTATGTTGACTGTGGAAGTCACCGTAACATGGACACACGTGATGAGATACGGCCTTTAACCTTTAACAGGTGTTGAGCAACTTTGGGATCACTGTTCGGATGCTGTTTTATTGTGGAAAATCTGTTCTCACAGAATCACAAGGGAAATTAATGTGTTGTAATAAAACCTTGTGTATATATATATATATATATATATATATATATATATATATATATATATATATATATATATAGATGAAACTTATACTTCAGGTAGCCATATGGTGGGATATACAGCTAATACCATCAAACCAGGGAGCTAACAGCAATCAGAAAGTAATAAGGAGGGGATATGAGTGTGCTACTACAGCTTCTAATTATAGACAAACATTATTGAATGTCTCAGCGATGCTGCAGTCTACAGAAAACACAGCCTGGAGTCAAGTCACTCTGTCTGGGAGGCTCGGAGAGGGGAAGACAAAGAGGTTCTTTGAAAAAGCTTAGGTGGCCAAATCGACTGCTACTAACTCTCAGTTGGACGTAGATATTTTCACGATTCCTGTAACAACTAATCACTCGAGCCAACATTAAAGACACATAAACTGTCTCAGAAGAACACGAAAGAGACAAAGCCGTACAGAATAACTTTGCATGATCAGCAATGCCAAGAAATGTTGTCAAAATGAGGACAAACTGTGTCTTAGAAGCAGAAACTCATCCACCACAAATTTAAAAAATCAATAGTTTATTTTAGACAGGTACGAGAAGAACGTCACAACTAAACCTATCATTTGTGTTCAGGCCATTTTTATGATACACATTTAATAATATGCCCTTGAGGAGTTTGAACAACAGACAAAGAAATCCATTTTTTTTGTGATTTTCAACTGTGTATATTTCAAAGCATAAGACTAAGGGTCAGATTATCAAAAGTGTTTATAGTGTTTTTATATTGTGCAACCCAACACTTTCCCATCGCCGACATGATCTCCAGATTGTTTCTCGTAGATTCAGCGAAGAAACTATTTGCTACAAAAGCACCAGAGTCTGATCCTCCTGTCGCATCAGCCTGTGTTAGGCCTCTCTCTCTCTGCTGGTATCTCAATACATAAGGTTTACAACAAGTATAAACATATTTTCTATTTAAACATCATTGAATGAGGTAGTACTAGCAGGGTCGATTTAATTCTTACACTAGTGTGATCTTTGTGGGACACAGGTTGTGTCGACAGGAGGGAGTTTAAGATTGTTTTGGATTCGATTTAAGGTTATAGGACAAATTAGTTCAAATATAAAAAAGTGCAATACTTTGCCTACAGGGTAGCCAACATACCTCAGGGAGCTATTTTTCATAAAAAAAAACGTAAACATAATAACTCAGGGTAGCTAATAAATAAGGAAAGATGTGCAGTGATCAGTTGTATCAAAAGTCCAAATTAATGTCAAAGGGTGATGGAGCTTTTGCTGAACTGGCGCCTCAGCTTTGGAAAAGTCTCGGTCTGCTAGATCAGATCACGTCTTAATGGGGAACTGATTTTACAAATAAGGTTCAGCTTTTTGTTT